>NW_026700809.1:0-2500 GCF_030435755.1 Ochotona princeps | reverse complement strand
CTTGGAAGCCAGCCTGCTGAGTGATGGCTTGGTGGTGGTTGAGCGGGGGGGGGGGGGGGGGGGAAGGAGGAAAGGGGCATGGGGGGGGGGACTTTGACAAATCTTCGCACACGTGGGTGGCACAACATGAATTCTTCTCTAAGGAGTCCCGAACAACCCAACTTTTTCCTTTTTCCTTTGCTCTCTCTACTTTCTCTGACCCCTTTGATCCCTGCACTAGGATGCTGTCAAGTAAAAAGCAGTCCTCTCCTATCAGTGGGTGCTGGCTAATGAACCACTGTGAGGGAAGCGAAACACATCGGAAAGTGGCTTGGTGATGGAATACGCTGGGGTGCACCAGTGACACCCAAGAGGAGAAAAGCCAAGCCAAAACAAAAAGTGCCTCCCTGCCTGATACCAACCTCCCCTCCCCCACAAGCCCCAGGGAAGGAAGGAGGGAGAGAAGCTGTGTTTCACTGATGGTGGGTGGGTCTTGTGTGTACGTCTTGCAAGTCACCTCCCCAATCCACATCTCCTTTCCCAGGCCAGAGCTAGAGCCAGAGCCAGGGTCCAGGGTCCAGGGACATGTAAGGAGAAGCATGGGGCAGGCAGGGCACCCGCACCCCGCCTCCTCGTCAGAATGAGCCTCTGTGTGTGTGTGTGTGGGGGGTGTGCCCCAAGAAAGCAGCAGCCTTCGTTTCGGAAGCCACTGGCTTGAGGGACGCAACCTCTCATTCAATTCCAAGAGGCCTCATTCATTGCCTTCATTGAAATGCAAATGGTTGGTTCAAAGTCCCGTTGTCTGCCAAAGGCTTCACTTTCTCTCCGCTCCACCCAGAGCCATACCTGCCCTCAGGCGTTTGTCAGTGAAAGGATCTGCCTCTCCGACTGGGGCAAAGGTCAGCCACAGTCGGTCACTCCCCTTCGCTCGCTCTGGAAGTGCAAAGTGGGATCTGGCCGCTGCTTTCTGACTCGCATGGGGCAGACCATGAGTGGTTCTCAGGAACGGCTCCCTTCTGATGTGGCCTTTCCATCGGCATTATTGATTCACTCTTCCATCCATCACCTTAACTATGTGAACGCGTGTTATTAACCTGTGCGTGTACTTCTGTCACTCAAACAAGCAGAACTGCTCAACATCAAGCATCCCTCCCTCTCAATAGAACGATCTAGCTGAACCGATTACTCAAAACACAGAGAGGAACCCCTTACCTGTCCTTGTGCAGGTGCGCGGGGCGGGGGTGGAGGGGCGGTGGGAGGGGTTGCAGGAATATACTAGGCCTGTGCCCCGTGCCAGGCCCGGTTCTCTGCTTGGATCGGCGTTGGACCGAGCGACCAGGACACAGCAGTCCAGAGCCTTACTTACATCTCACAGTCGGTGCCTGTTCAGAAAAAACAATTCCTCCATCCATCCATCCATCCATCCATCCATCCATTTTATTTTTATTGAAACTCAGATATAATATATATATAGAGAGAAGGAGAGACAGAAAGAAATATCTCCTGCCCGCTGGCTGGTTCACTCCCCAAGTGGCCACCATGCTTCATAAAACTCATTTCTTATCCAGTTATAATTTCATTAAAATATCTCATGTTTCCCAATTGGATAAAAAACAAATGGTATCTAAAAGTCTGCATACGAACCAGCGTCGCAGCCCTATGATTTTATCCAAATGAAAATGCATATGAGAGAGTTATTTGCACCCTTACAGCTATCACAGCTCAATTCACAATAGCCAGATACGGGATCAACACAGATACCCATCAGCGGGTGACAGAATAAAGAAAATGTGGCACACAAACACTATAGAATACTACCCATTCATAAAAATTAATGAAATTGTAAAACCTGATATACCTTTTTTTAAAAATTATTTTTTAATAATCTTACTTGGTTGATTAGGGAACAGAGTGTCAAGGGCTACAGGGTGAAAGTGGGAAATACCATTGTTTCCACATCAATATCATTTTACCCTGTATCTGGGGTCAGGGGAAAACAAAAAAAAAAAAAAAAAGGGAAAAGCCCCACCCAACCTCCCACCCATCCCAGATCCCCAACGGGAGGCACGCTCTGAGGCTCCTGCTCATACAGTTCTGATAGTTCATCAGTTCTGGACTGCTGCCAATGTCTCAGTTCCAATCGCAATGAACCCTATTCAGAATCCACTGGCTGACAGTCTCTTCATGGTTGGGGTTCTAAGATCAGCAGTTCAGTTGGAGGGATCTCTCTCCAAAGAAACTTCATCTGAGATGATCACAGGCCTGATTTCTGCGCGAGTCTGCTAGTACACAGTCCAACACCGTCCGTCACACCGATCGGCTTATGATCATGCTGGTCGTTGGGATTGCCGGGTTCGTTCTGTTTCCAGGCCTGTCTTCCTCGTGAACCGACGGGTGTCGTAGTCCGGTTCGATCCTGCCCGCTTCATATTCGGTCCTCACGCAGACCGGTTGGAGCTGCAGCCTAGTCGGGAAGTAGTTGTCCAGCAGGGGAGCCCACATTCCCCTGTCAGCTTTGCCTC
>NW_026700808.1:0-52063 GCF_030435755.1 Ochotona princeps | reverse complement strand
CTTCAGCGCCACAGCCGTTTTCAGATAGCCCCTCAATGCAAAGGCTCTAGACGCAAATATTGGTTGTGAGAGCTAATTCAATCAAGGAAACACTGCATGTTGGTGAAGGGCATATTGAAGAAGATCAGCCGAGTGGTTCTTGTGGGAGAACAACTCCATTTGGCTCACTAACTTCACACACCATCAGGCTTCCAAGCAGCTCTCAAGGAAACTCAGTTTTCACGCTCTATGCTTAGTGCCTTTGAGTGCTAGGACTAGGAAATGAACCTGGTAGAGCATCCCACACAAACGAATGCTCCACATGCGGGTTTCACATGCCACCAACTCCACATTCACAGGCAACTTCAGCGCCACAGCCGTTTTCAGATAGCCCTCAATGCAAAGGCTCTAGACGCAAATATTGGTGTGAGAGCTAATTCAATCAAGGAAACACTGCATGTTGGTGAAGGGCATATTGAAGAAGGATCAGCCGAGTGGTTCTTGTGGAGAACAACTCCATTTGGCTCACTAACTTCACACACCATCAGGCTTCCAAGCAGCTCTCAAGGAAACTCAGTTTTCACACTCTATGCTTATGCACTTTGTATGGCTAGGACTAGGAATGAACCTGGTAGAGCATCCCACACAAACGAATGCTCCACATGCGGGTTTCACATGCCACCAACTCCACATTCACAGGCAACTTCAGCGCCACAGCCGTTTTCAGATAGCCCTCAATGCAAAGGCTCTAGACGCAAATATTGGTGTGAGAGCTAATTCAATCAAGGAAACACTGCATCTTGGTGAAGGGCATATTGAAGAAGGATCAGCCGAGTGGTTCTTGTGGGAGAACAACTCCATTTGGCTCACTAACTTCACACACCATCAGGCTTCCAAGCAGCTCTCAAGGAAACTCAGTTTTCACACTCTATGCTTAGTGCTCATTGTATGCCCAGGACTGAAATGAAGCTTGGTCAGCATCCCACACAAACGAATGCTCCACATGCGGGTTTCACATGCCACCAACTCCACATTCACAGGCAACTTCAGCGCCACAGCCAGTTTTCAGATAGCCCTCAATGCAAAGGCTCTAGACGCAAATATTGGTGTGAGAGCTAATTCAATCAAGGAAACACTGCATGTTGGTGAAGGGCATATTGAAGAAGGATCAGCCGAGTGGTTCTTGTGGGAGAACAACTCCATTTGGCTCACTAACTTCACACACAATCAGGCTTCCAAGCAGCTCTCAAGGAAACTCAGTTTTCACACTCTATGCTTAGTGCCCTTTCGAGCTGCATTATCTAGGAATGAACCTGGTAGAGCATCCCACACAAACGAATGCTCCACATGCGGGTTTCACATGCCACCAACTCCACATTCCACAGGCAACTTCAGCGCCACAGCCGTTTTCAGATAGCCCTCAATGCAAAGGCTCTAGACGCAAATATTGGTGTGAGAGCTAATTCAATCAAGGAAACACTGCATGTTGGTGAAGGGCATATTGAAGAAGGATCAGCCGAGTGTTCTTGTGGGAGAACAACTCCATTTGGCTCACTAACTTCACACACCATCAGGCTTCCAAGCAGCTCTCAAGGAAACTCAGTTTTCAAGCTCTATGCTTAGTGCCCTTTGTATGGCTAGGACTGAAATGAACCTGGTAGAGCATTCCACACAAACGAATGCTCCACATGCGGGTTTCACATGCCACCAACTCCACATACACAGGCAACTTCAGCGCCACAGCCGTTTTCAGATAGCCCTCAATGCAAAGGCTCTAGACGCAAATATTGGTGTGAGAGCTAATTCAATCAAGGAAACACTGCATGTTGGTGAAGGGCATATTGAAGAAGGATCAGCCGAGTGGTTCTTGTGGGAGAACAACTCCATTTGGCTCACTAACTTCACACACCATCAGGCTTCCAAGCAGCTCTCAAGGAAACTCAGTTTTCACACTCTATGCTTAGTGCCCTTTGAGTGCATTATCTAGGAATGAACCTGGTAGAGCATCCCACACAAACGAATGCTCCACATGCGGGTTTCACATGCCACCAACTCCACATTCACAGGCAACTTCAGCGCCACAGCCGTTTTCAGATAGCCCTCAATGCAAAGGCTCTAGACGCAAATATTGGTGTGAGAGCTAATTCAATCAAGGAAACACTGCATGTTGGTGAAGGGCATATTGAAGAAGGATCAGCCGAGTGGTTCTTGTGGGAGAACAACTCCATTTGGCTCACTAACTTCACACACCATCAGGCTTCCAAGCAGCTCTCAAGGAAACCCAGTTTTCATGCTCTATGCTTAGTGCCGTTTGTATGGCTAGGACTGAAATGAACCTGGTAGAGCATCCCACACAAACGAATGCTCCACATGCGGGTTTCACATGCCACCAACTCCACATTCACAGGCAACTTCAGCGCCACAGCCGTTTTCAGATAGCTCTCAATGCAAAGGCTCTAGACGCAAATATTGGTGTGAGAGCTAATTCAATCAAGGAAACACTGCATGTTGGTGAAGGGCATATTGAAGAAGGATCAGCCGAGTGGTTCTTGTGGGAGAACAACTCCATTTGGCTCACTAACTTCACACACCATCAGGCTTCCAAGCAGCTCTCAAGGAAACTCAGTTTTCACACTCTATGCTTAGTGCTCTTTGTGTGCCCAGGACTGAAATGAAGCTTGGTCAGCATCCCACACAAACGAATGCTCCACATGCGGGTTTCACATGCCACCAACTCCACATTCACAGGCAACTTCAGCGCCACAGCCGTTTTCAGATAGCCCTCAATGCAAAGGCTCTAGACGCAAATATTGGTGTGAGAGCTAATTCAATCAAGGAAACACTGCATGTTGGTGAAGGGCATATTGAAGAAGGATCAGCTGAGTGGTTCTTGTGGGAGAACAACTCCATTTGGCTCACTAACTTCACACACCATCAGGCTTCCAAGCAGCTCTCAAGGAAACTCAGTTTTCACACTCTATGCTTAGTGCTCTTTGTGTGCCAGGACTGAAATGAAGCTTGGTCAGCATCCCACACAAACGAATGCTCCACATGCGGGTTTCACATGCACCAACTCCACATTCACAGGCAACTTCAGCGCCACAGCCGTTTTCAGATAGCCCTCAATGCAAAGGCTCTAGACGCAAATATTGGTGTGAGAGCTAATTCAATCAAGGAAACACTGCATGTTGGTGAAGGGCATATTGAAGAAGGATCAGCCGAGTGGTTCTTGTGGGAGAACAACTCCATTTGGCTCACTAACTTCACACACCATCAGGCTTCCAAGCAGCTCTCAAGGAAACTCAGTTTTCACGCTCTATGCTTAGTGCCCTTTGTATGGCTAGGACTGAAATGAACCTGGTAGAGCATCCCACACAAACGAATGCTCCACATGCGGGTTTCACATGCCACCAACTCCACATTCACAGGCAACTTCAGCGCCACAGCCGTTTTCAGATAGCCCTCAATGCAAAGGCTCTAGACGCAAATATTGGTGTGAGAGCTAATTCAATCAAGGAAACACTGCATGTTGGTGAAGGGCATATTTAAGAAGGATCAGCCGAGTGGTTCTTGTGGGAGAACAACTCCATTTGGCTCACTAACTTCACACACCATCAGGCTTCCAAGCAGCTCGCAAGGAAACTCAGTTTTCTAGCTCTATGCTTAGTGCCCTTTGTATGGCTAGGACTGAAATGAACCTGGTAGAGCATTCCACACAAACGAATGCTCCACATGCGGGTTTCACATGCCACCAACTCCACATTCACAGGCAACTTCAGCGCCACAGCCGTTTTCAGATAGCCCTCAATGCAAAGGCTCTAGACGCAAATATTGGTGTGAGAGCTAATTCAATCAAGGAAACACTGCATGTTGGTGAAGGGCATATTGAAGAAGGATCAGCCGAGTGGTTCTTGTGGGAGAACAACTCCATTTGGCTCACTAACTTCACACACCATCAGGCTTCCAAGCAGCTCTCAAGGAAACTCAGTTTTCACACTCTATGCTTAGTGCTCTTTGTGTGCCCAGGACTGAAATGAAGCTTGGTCAGCATCCCACACAAACGAATGCTCCAAATGCGGGTTTCACATGCCACCAACTCCACATTGACAGGCAACTTCAGCGCCACAGCCGTTTTCAGATAGCCCTCAATGCAAAGGCTCTAGACGCAAATATTGGTGTGAGAGCTAATTCAATCAAGGAAACACTGCCTGTTGGTGAAGGGTATATTGAAGAAGGATCAGCTAAGTGGTTCTTGTGGGAGAACAACTCCATTTGGCTCACTAACTTCACACACCATCAGGCTTCCAAGCAGCTCTCAAGGAAACTCAGTTTTCACACTCTATGCTTAGTGCTCTTTGTGTGCCCAGGACTGAAATGAAGCTTGGTCAGCATCCCACAACACCGAATGCTCCACATGCGGGTTTCACATGCCACCAACTCCACATTCACAGGCAACTTCAGCGCCACAGCCGTTTTCAGATAGCCCTCAATGCAAAGGCTCTAGACGCAAATATTGGTGTGAGAGCTAATTCAATCAAGGAAACACTGCATGTTGGTGAAGGGGCATATTGAAGAAGGATCAGCCGAGTGGTTCTTGTGGGAGAACAACTCCATTTGGCTCACTAACTTCACACACCATCAGGCTTCCAAGCAGCTCTCAAGGAAACTCAGTTTTCACGCTCTATGCTTAGTGCCCTTTGAGTGCATTATCTAGGAATGAACCTGGTAGAGCATCCCACACAAACGAATGCTCCACATGCGGGTTTCACATGCCACCAACTCCACATTCACAGGCAACTTCAGCGCCACAGCCGTTTTCAGATAGCCCTCAATGCAAAGGCTCTAGACGCAAATATTGGTGTGAGAGCTAATTCAATCAAGGAAACACTGCATGTTGGTGAAGGGCATATTGAAGAAGGATCAGCCGAGTGGTTCTTGTGGGAGACAACTCCATTTGGCTCACTAACTTCACACACCATCAGGCTTCCAAGCAGCTCTCAGGAAACTCAGTTTTCACACTCTATGCTTAGTGCTCTTTGTGTGCCCAGGACTGAAATGAAGCTTGGTAGAGCATCCCACACAAACGAATGCTCCACATGCGGGTTTCACATGCCACCAACTCCACATTCACAGGCAACTTCAGCGCCACAGCCGTTTTCAGATAGCCCTCAATGCAAAGGCTCTAGACGCAAATTTTGTTGTGAGAGCTAATTCAATCAAGGAAACACTGCATGTTGGTGAAGGGCATATTGAAGAAGGATCAGCCGAGTGGTTCTTGTGGGAGAACAACTCCATTTGGCTCACTAACTTCACACACCATCAGGCTTCCAAGCAGCTCTCAAGGAAACTCAGTTTTCACGCTCTATGCTTAGTGCCGTTTGTATGGCTAGGACTGAAATGAACCTGGTAGAGCATCCCACACAAACGAATGCTCCACATGCGGGTTTCACATGCCACCAACTCCACATTCACAGGCAACTTCAGCGCCACAGCCGTTTTCAGATAGCCCTCAATGCAAAGGCTCTAGACGCAAATATTGGTGTGAGAGCTAATTCAATCAAGGAAACACTGCATGTTGGTGAAGGGCATATTGAAGAAGGATCAAGCCGAGTGGTTCTTGTGGGAGAACAACTCCATTTGGCTCACTAACTTCACACACCATCAGGCTTCCAAGCAGCTCTCAAGGAAACTCAGTTTTCACACTCTATGCTTAGTGCCCTTTGAGTGCATTATCTAGGAATGAACCTGGTAGAGCATCCCACACAAAGGAATGCTCCACATGCGGGTTTCACATGCCACCAACTCCACATTCACAGGCAACTTCAGCGCCACAGCCGTTTTCAGATAGCCCTCAATGCAAAGGCTCTAGACGCAAATATTGGTGTGAGAGCTAATTCAATCAAGGAAACACTGCATGTTGGTGAAGGGCATATTGAAGAAGGATCAGCCGAGTGGTTCTTGTGGGAGAACAACTCCATTTGGCTCACTAACTTCACACACCATCAGGCTTCCAAGCAGCTCTCAAGGAAACTCAGTTTTCACACTCTATGCTTAGTGCCCTTTGAGTGCATTATCTAGGAATGAACCTGGTAGAGCATCCCACACAAACGAATGCTCCACATGCGGGTTTCACATGCCACCAACTCCACATTCACAGGCAACTTCAGCGCCACAGCCGTTTTCAGATAGCCCTCAATGCAAAGGCTCTAGACGCAAATATTGGTGTGAGAGCTAATTCAATCAAGGAAACACTGCATGTTGGTGAAGGGCATATTGAAGAAGGATCAGCCGAGTGGTTCTTGTGGGAGAACAACTCCATTTGGCTCACTAACTTCACACACCCATCCAGGCTTCCAAGCAGCTCTCAAGGAAACTCAGTTTTCACGCTCTATGCTTAGTGCCCTTTGAGTGCATTATCTAGGAATGAACCTGGTAGAGCATCCCACACAAACGAATGCTCCACATGCGGGTTTCACATGCCACCAACTCCACATTCACAGGCAACTTCAGCGCCACAGCCGTTTTCAGATAGCCCTCAATGCAAAGGCTCTAGACGCAAATATTGGTGTGAGAGCTAATTCAATCAAGGAAACACTGCATGTTGGTGAAGGGCATATTGAAGAAGGATCAGCCGAGTGGTTCTTGTGGGAGAACAACTCCATTTGGCTCACTAACTTCACACACCATCAGGCTTCCAAGCAGCTCTCAAGGAAACTCAGTTTTCACACTCTATGCTTAATGCCCTTTGTATGGCTAGGACTGAAATGAACCTGGTAGAGCATCCCACACAAACGAATGCTCCACATGCGGGTTTCACATGCCACCAACTCCACATTCACAGGCAACTTCAGCGCCACAGCCGTTTTCAGATAGCCCTCAATGCAAAGGCTCTAGACGCAAATATTGGTGTGAGAGCTAATTCAATCAAGGAAACACTGCATGTTGGTGAAGGGCATATTGAAGAAGGATCAGCCGAGTGGTTCTTGTGGGAGAACAACTCCATTTGGCTCACTAACTTCACACACCATCAGGCTTCCAAGCAGCTCTCAAGGAAACTCAGTTTTCACACTCTATGCTTAGTGCTCTTTGTATGCCCAGGACTGAAATGAAGCTTGGTCAGCATCCCACACAAACGAATGCTCCACATGCGGGTTTCACATGCCACCAACTCCACATTGACAGGCAACTTCAGCGCCACAGCCGTTTTCAGATAGCCCTCAATGCAAAGGCTCTAGACGCAAATATTGGTGTGAGAGCTAATTCAATCAAGGAAACACTGCATGTTGGTGAAGGGCATATTGAAGAAGGATCAGCCGAGTGGTTCTTGTGGGAGAACAACTCCATTTGGCTCACTAACTTCACACACCATCAGGCTTCCAAGCAGCTCTCAAGGAAACTCAGTTTTCACACTCTATGCTTAGTGCCCTTTGAGTGCATTATCTAGGAATGAACCTGGTAGAGCATCCCACACAAACGAATGCTCCACATGCGGGTTTCACATGCCACCAACTCCACATTCACAGGCAACTTCAGCGCCACAGCCGTTTTCAGATAGCCCTCAATGCAAAGGCTCTAGACGCAAATATTGGTGTGAGAGCTAATTCAATCAAGGAAACACTGCATGTTGGTGAAGGGCATATTGAAGAAGGATCAGCCGAGTGGTTCTTGTGGGAGAACAACTCCATTTGGCTCACTAACTTCACACACCATCAGGCTTCCAAGCAGCTCTCAAGGAAACTCAGTTTTCAAGCTCTATGCTTAGTGCCCTTTGTATGGCTAGGACTGAAATGAACCTGGTAGAGCATTCCACACAAACGAATGCTCCACATGCGGGTTTCACATGCCACCAACTCCACATACACAGGCAACTTCAGCGCCACAGCCGTTTTCAGATAGCCCTCAATGCAAAGGCTCTAGACGCAAATATTGGTGTGAGAGCTAATTCAATCAAGGAAACACTGCATGTTGGTGAAGGGCATATTGAAGAAGGATCAGCCGAGTGGTTCTTGTGGGAGAACAACTCCATTTGGCTCACTAACTTCACACACCATCAGGCTTCCAAGCAGCTCTCAAGGAAACTCAGTTTTCACACTCTATGCTTAGTGCCCTTTGAGTGCATTATCTAGGAATGAACCTGGTAGAGCATCCCACACAAACGAATGCTCCACATGCGGGTTTCACATGCCACCAACTCCACATTCACAGGCAACTTCAGCGCCACAGCCGTTTTCAGATAGCCCTCAATGCAAAGGCTCTAGACGCAAATATTGGTGTGAGAGCTAATTCAATCAAGGAAACACTGCATGTTGGTGAAGGGCATATTGAAGAAGGATCAGCCGAGTGGTTCTTGTGGGAGAACAACTCCATTTGGCTCACTAACTTCACACACCATCAGGCTTCCAAGCAGCTCTCAAGGAAACCCAGTTTTCATGCTCTATGCTTAGTGCCGTTTGTATGGCTAGCACTGAAATGAACCTGGTAGAGCATCCCACACAAACGAATGCTCCACATGCGGGTTTCACATGCCACCAACTCCACATTCACAGGCAACTTCAGCGCCACAGCCGTTTTCAGATAGCTCTCAATGCAAAGGCTCTAGACGCAAATATTGGTGTGAGAGGTAATTCAATCAAGGAAACACTGCATGTTGGTGAAGGGCATATTGAAGAAGGATCAGCCGAGTGGTTCTTGTGGGAGAACAACTCCATTTGGCTCACTAACTTCACACACCATCAGGCTTCCTAGCAGCTCTCAAGGAAACTCAGTTTTCACACTCTATGCTTAGTGCTCTTTGTGTGCCCAGGACTGAAATGAAGCTTGGTCAGCATCCCACACAAACGAATGCTCCACATGCGGGTTTCACATGCCACCAACTCCACATTCACAGGCAACTTCAGCGCCACAGCCGTTTTCAGATAGCCCTCAATGCAAAGGCTCTAGACGCAAATATTGGTGTGAGAGCTAATTCAATCAAGGAAACACTGCATGTTGGTGAAGGGCATATTGAAGAAGGATCAGCTGAGTGGTTCTTGTGGGAGAACAACTCCATTTGGCTCACTAACTTCACACACCATCAGGCTTCCAAGCAGCTCTCAAGGAAACTCAGTTTTCACACTCTATGCTTAGTGCTCTTTGTGTGCCCAGGACTGAAATGAAGCTTGGTCAGCATCCCACACAAACGAATGCTCCACATGCGGGTTTCACATGCCACCAACTCCACATTGACAGGCAACTTCAGCGCCACAGCCGTTTTCAGATAGCCCTCAATGCAAAGGCTCTAGACGCAAATATTGGTGTGAGAGCTAATTCAATCAAGGAAACACTGCATGTTGGTGAAGGGCATATTGAAGAAGGATCAGCCGAGTGGTTCTTGTGGGAGAACAACTCCATTTGGCTCACTAACTTCACACACCATCAGGCTTCCAAGCAGCTCTCAAGGAAACTCAGTTTTCACGCTCTATGCTTAGTGCCCTTTGTATGGCTAGGACTGAAATGAACCTGGTAGAGCATCCCACACAAACGAATGCTCCACATGCGGGTTTCACATGCCACCAACTCCACATTCACAGGCAACTTCAGCGCCACAGCCGTTTTCAGATAGCCCTCAATGCAAAGGCTCTAGACGCAAATATTGGTGTGAGAGCTAATTCAATCAAGGAAACACTGCATGTTGGTGAAGGGCATATTTAAGAAGGATCAGCCGAGTGGTTCTTGTGGGAGAACAACTCCATTTGGCTCACTAACTTCACACACCATCAGGCTTCCAAGCAGCTCGCAAGGAAACTCAGTTTTCAAGCTCTATGCTTAGTGCCCTTTGTATGGCTAGGACTGAAATGAACCTGATAGAGCATTCCACACAAACGAATGCTCCACATGCGGGTTTCACATGCCACCAACTCCACATTCACAGGCAACTTCAGCGCCACAGCCGTTTTCAGATAGCCCTCAATGCAAAGGCTCTAGACGCAAATATTGGTGTGAGAGCTAATTCAATCAAGGAAACACTGCCTGTTGGTGAAGGGCATATTGAAGAAGGATCAGCTGAGTGGTTCTTGTGGGAGAACAACTCCATTTGGCTCACTAACTTCACACACCATCAGGCTTCCTAGCAGCTCTCAAGGAAACTCAGTTTTCACACTCTATGCTTAGTGCTCTTTGTGTGCCCAGGACTGAAATGAAGCTTGGTCAGCATCCCACACAAACGAATGCTCCACATGCGGGTTTCACATGCCACCAACTCCACATTCACAGGCAACTTCAGCGCCACAGCCGTTTTCAGATAGCCCTCAATGCAAAGGCTCTAGACGCAAATATTGGTGTGAGAGCTAATTCAATCAAGGAAACACTGCATGTTGGTGAAGGGCATATTGAAGAAGGATCAGCCGAGTGGTTCTTGTGGGAGAACAACTCCATTTGGCTCACTAACTTCACACACCATCAGGCTTCCAAGCAGCTCGCAAGGAAACTCAGTTTTCACGCTCTATGCTTAGTGCCCTTTGTATGGCTAGGACTGAAATGTACCTGGTAGAGCATCCCACACAAACGAATGCTCCACATGCGGGTTTCACATGCCACCAACTCCACATTCACAGGCAACTTCAGCGCCACAGCCGTTTTCAGATAGCCCTCAATGCAAAGGCTCTAGACGCAAATATTGGTGTGAGAGCTAATTCAATCAAGGAAACACTGCATGTTGGTGAAGGGCATATTGAAGAAGGATCAGCCGAGTGGTTCTTGTGGGAGAACAACTCCATTTGGCTCACTAACTTCACACACCATCAGGCTTCCAAGCAGCTCTCAAGGAAACTCAGTTTTCACACTCTATGCTTAGTGCTCTTTGTGTGCCCAGGACTGAAATGAAGCTTGGTCAGCATCCCACACAAACGAATGCTCCACATGCGGGTTTCACATGCCACCAACTCCACATTCACAGGCAACTTCAGCGCCACAGCCGTTTTCAGATAGCCCTCAATGCAAAGGCTCTAGACGCAAATATTGGTGTGAGAGCTAATTCAATCAAGGAAACACTGCATGTTGGTGAAGGGCATATTGAAGAAGGATCAGCCGAGTGGTTCTTGTGGGAGAACAACTCCATTTGGCTCACTAACTTCACACACCATCAGGCTTCCAAGCAGCTCTCAAGGAAACTCAGTTTTCACGCTCTATGCTTAGTGCTCTTTGTGTGCCCAGGACTGAAATGAAGCTTGGTCAGCATCCCACACAAACGAATGCTCCACATGCGGGTTTCACATGCCACCAACTCCACATTCACAGGCAACTTCAGCGCCACAGCCGTTTTCAGATAGCCCTCAATGCAAAGGCTCTAGACGCAAATATTGGTGTGAGAGCTAATTCAATCAAGGAAACACTGCATGTTGGTGAAGGGCATATTGAAGAAGGATCAGCCGAGTGGTTCTTGTGGGAGAACAACTCCATTTGGCTCACTAACTTCACACACCATCAGGCTTCCAAGCAGCTCTCAAGGAAACCCAGTTTTCACGCTCTATTCTTAGTGCCGTTTGTATGGCTAGGACTGAAATGAACCTGGTAGAGCATCCCACACAAACGAATGCTCCACATGCGGGTTTCACATGCCACCAACTCCACATTCACAGGCAACTTCAGCGCCACAGCCGTTTTCAGATAGCCCTCAATGCAAAGGCTCTAGACGCAAATATTGGTGTGAGAGCTAATTCAATCAAGGAAACACTGCATGTTGGTGAAGGGCATATTGAAGAAGGATCAGCCGAGTGGTTCTTGTGGGAGAACAACTCCATTTGGCTCACTAACTTCACACACCATCAGGCTTCCAAGCAGCTCTCAAGGAAACTCAGTTTTCACACTCTATGCTTAGTGCCCTTTGAGTGCATTATCTAGGAATGAACCTGGTAGAGCATCCCACACAAACGAATGCTCCACATGCGGGTTTCACATGCCACCAACTCCACATTCACAGGCAACTTCAGCGCCACAGCCGTTTTCAGATAGCCCTCAATGCAAAGGCTCTAGACGCAAATATTGGTGTGAGAGCTAATTCAATCAAGGAAACACTGCATGTTGGTGAAGGGCATATTGAAGAAGGATCAGCCGAGTGGTTCTTGTGGGAGAACAACTCCATTTGGCTCACTAACTTCACACACCATCAGGCTTCCAAGCAGCTCTCAAGGAAACTCAGTTTTCACACTCTATGCTTAGTGCCCTTTGAGTGCATTATCTAGGAATGAACCTGGTAGAGCATCCCACACTAACGAATGCTCCACATGCGGGTTTCACATGCCACCAACTCCACATTCACAGGCAACTTCAGCGCCACAGCCGTTTTCAGATAGCCCTCAATGCAAAGCCTCTAGACGCAAATATTGGTGTGAGAGCTAATTCAATCAAGGAAACACTGCATGTTGGTGAAGGGCATATTGAAGAAGGATCAGCCGAGTGGTTCTTGTGGGAGAACAACTCCATTTGGCTCACTAACTTCACACACCATCAGGCTTCCAAGCAGCTCGCAAGGAAACTCAGTTTTCACGCTCTATGCTTAGTGCCCTTTGTATGGCTAGAACTGAAATGAACCTGGTAGAGCATCCCACACAAACGAATGCTCCACATGCGGGTTTCACATGCCACCAACTCCACATTCACAGGCAACTTCAGCGCCACAGCCGTTTTCAGATAGCCCTCAATGCAAAGGCTCTAGACGCAAATATTGGTGTGAGAGCTAATTCAATCAAGGAAACACTGCATGTTGGTGAAGGGCATATTGAAGAAGGATCAGCCGAGTGGTTCTTGTGGGAGAACAACTCCATTTGGCTCACTAACTTCACACACCATCAGGCTTCCAAGCAGCTCTCAAGGAAACTCAGTTTTCACACTCTATGCTTAGTGTTCTTTGTGTGCCCAGGACTGAAATGAAGCTGGTCAGCATCCCACACAAACGAATGCTCCACATGCGGGTTTCACATGCCACCAACTCCACATTCACAGGCAACTTCAGCGCCACAGGCGTTTTCAGAGAGCCCTCAATGCAAAGGCTCTAGACGCAAATATTGGTGTGAGAGCTAATTCAATCAAGGAAACACTGCATGTTGGTGAAGGGCATATTGAAGAAGGATCAGCCGAGTGGTTCTTGTGGGAGAACAACTCCATTTGGCTCACTAACTTCACACACCATCAGGCTTCCAAGCAGCTCTCAAGGAAACTCAGTTTTCACGCTCTATGCTTAGTGCCCTTTGTATGGCTAGGACTGAAATGAACCTGGTAGAGCATCCCACACAAACGAATGCTCCACATGCGGGTTTCACATGCCACCAACTCCACATTCACAGGAAACTTCAGCGCCACAGCCGTTTTCAGATAGCCCTCAATGCAAAGGCTCTAGACGCAAATATTGGTGTGAGAGCTAATTCAATCAAGGAAACACTGCATGTTGGTGAAGGGCATATTGAAGAAGGATCAGCCGAGTGGTTCTTGTGGGAGAACAACTCCATTTGGCTCACTAACTTCACACACCATCAGGCTTCCAAGCAGCTCTCAAGGAAACTCAGTTTTCACACTCTATGCTTAGTGCCCTTTGAGTGCATTATCTAGGAATCAACCTGGTAGAGCATCCCACACAAACGAATGCTCCACATGCGGGTTTCACATGCCACCAACTCCACATTCACAGGCAACTTCAGCGCCACAGCCGTTTTCAGATAGCCCTCAATGCAAAGGCTCTAGACGCAAATATTGGTGTGAGAGCTAATTCAATCAAGGAAACACTGCATGTTGGTGAAGGGCATATTGAAGAAGGATCAGCCGAGTGGTTCTTGTGGGAGAACAACTCCATTTGGCTCACCAACTTCACACACCATCAGGCTTCCAAGCAGCTCTCAAGGAAACTCAGTTTTCACGCTCTATGCTTAGTGCCCTTTGAGTGCATTATCTAGGAATGAACCTGGTAGAGCATCCCACACAAACGAATGCTCCACATGCGGGTTTCACATGCCACCAACTGCCACATTCACAGGCAACTTCAGCGCCACAGCCGTTTTCAGATAGCCCTCAATGCAAAGGCTCTAGACGCAAATATTGGTGTGAGAGCTAATTCAATCAAGGAAACACTGCATGTTGGTGAAGGGCATATTGAAGAAGGATCAGCCGAGTGGTTCTTGTGGGAGAACAACTCCATTTGGCTCACTAACTTCACACACCATCAGGCTTCCAAGCAGCTCTCAAGGAAACTCAGTTTTCACGCTCTATGCTTAGTGCCCTTTGTATGGCTAGGACTGAAATGAACCTGGTAGAGCATCCACACAAACGAATGCTCCACATGCGGGTTTCACATGCCACCAACTCCACATTCACAGGCAACTTCAGCGCCACAGCCGTTTTCAGATAGCCCTCAATGCAAAGGCTCTAGACGCAAATATTGGTGTGAGAGCTAATTCAATCAAGGAAACACTGCATGTTGGTGAAGGGCATATTGAAGAAGGATCAGCCGAGTGGTTCTTGTGGGAGAACAACTCCATTTGGCTCACTAACTTCACACACCATCAGGCTTCCAAGCAGCTCTCAAGGAAACTCAGTTTTCACACTCTATGCTTAGTGCCCTTTGAGTGCATTATCTAGGAATGAACTGGTAGAGCATCCCACACAAACGAATGCTCCACATGCGGGTTTCACATGCCACCAACTCCACATTGACAGGCAACTTCAGCGCCACAGCCGTTTTCAGATAGCCCTCAATGCAAAGGCTCTAGACGCAAATATTGGTGTGAGAGCTAATTCAATCAAGGAAACACTGCATGTTGGTGAAGGGCATATTGAAGAAGGATCAGCCGAGTGGTTCTTGTGGGAGAACAACTCCATTTGGCTCACTAACTTCACACACCATCAGGCTTCCAAGCAGCTCTCAAGGAAACTCAGTTTTCACACTCTATGCTTAGTGCCCTTTGAGTGCATTATCTACGAATGAACCTGGTAGAGCATCCCACACAAACGAATGCTCCACATGCGGGTTTCACATGCCACCAACTCCACATTCACAGGCAACTTCAGCGCCACAGCCGTTTTCAGATAGCCCTCAATGCAAAGGCTCTAGACGCAAATATTGGTGTGAGAGCTAATTCAATCAAGGAAACACTGCATGTTGGTGAAGGGCATATTGAAGAAGAATCAGCCGAGTGGTTCTTGTGGGAGAACAACTCCATTTGGCTCACTAACTTCACACACCATCAGGCTTCCAAGCAGCTCTCAAGGAAACTCAGTTTTCACACTCTATGCTTAGTGCTCTTTGAGTGCATTATCTAGGAATGAACCTGGTAGAGCATCCCACACAAACGAATGCTCCACATGCGGGTTTCACATGCCACCAACTCCACATTCACAGGCAACTTCAGCGCCACAGCCGTTTTCAGATAGCCCTCAATGCAAAGGCTCTAGACGCAAATATTGGTGTGAGAGCTAATTCAATCAAGGAAACACTGCATGTTGGTGAAGGGCATATTGAAGAAGGATCAGCCGAGTGGTTCTTGTGGGAGAACAACTCCATTTGGCTCACTAACTTCACACACCATCAGGCTTCCAAGCAGCTCTCAAGGAAACTCAGTTTTCACACTCTATGCTTAGTGCCGTTTGTATGGCTAGGACTGAAATGAACCTGGTAGAGCATCCCACACAAACGAATGCTCCACATGCGGGTTTCACATGCCACCAACTCCACATTCACAGGCAACTTCAGCGCCACAGCCGTTTTCAGATAGCCCTCAATGCAAAGGCTCTAGACGCAAATATTGTGTGAGAGCTAATTCAATCAAGGAAACACTGCATGTTGGTGAAGGGCATATTGAAGAAGGATCAGCCGAGTGGTTCTTGTGGGAGAACAACTCCATTTGGCTCACTAACTTCACACACCATCAGGCTTCCAAGCAGCTCTCAAGGAAACTCAGTTTTCACACTCTATGCTTAGTGCCCTTTGTATGGCTAGGACTGAAATGAACCTGGTAGAGCATCCCACACAAACGAATGCTCCACATGCGGGTTTCACATGCCACCAACTCCACATTCACAGGCAACTTCAGCGCCACAGCCGTTTTCAGATAGCCCTCAATGCAAAGGCTCTAGACGCAAATATTGGTGTGAGAGCTAATTCAATCAAGGAAACACTGCATGTTGGTGAAGGGCATATTGAAGAAGGATCAGCCGAGTGGTTCTTGTGGGAGAACAACTCCATTTGGCTCACTAACTTCACACACCATCAGGCTTCCAAGCAGCTCTCAAGGAAACTCAGTTTTCACACTCTATGCTTAGTGCTATTTGTGTGCCCAGGACTGAAATGAAGCTTGGTCAGCATCCCACACAAACGAATGCTCCACATGCGGGTTTCACATTGCCACCAACTCCACATTGACAGGCAACTTCAGCGCCACAGCCGTTTTCAGATAGCCCTCAATGCAAAGGCTCTAGACGCAAATATTGGTGTGAGAGCTAATTCAATCAAGGAAACACTGCATGTTGGTGAAGGGCATATTGAAGAAGGATCAGCCGAGTGGTTCTTGTGGGAGAACAACTCCATTTGGCTCACTAACTTCACACACCATCAGGCTTCCAAGCAGCTCTCAAGGAAACTCAGTTTTCACACTCTATGCTTAGTGCCCTTTGAGTGCATTATCTAGGAATGAACCTGGTAGAGCATCCCACACAAACGAATGCTCCACATGCGGGTTTCACATGCCACCAACTCCACATTCACAGGCAACTTCAGCGCCACAGCCGTTTTCAGATAGCCCTCAATGCAAAGGCTCTAGACGCAAATATTGGTGTGAGAGCTAATTCAATCAAGGAAACACTGCATGTTGGTGAAGGGCATATTGAAGAAGGATCAGCCGAGTGGTTCTTGTGGGAGAACAACTCCATTTGGCTCACTAACTTCACACACCATCAGGCTTCCAAGCAGCTCTCAAGGAAACTCAGTTTTCACGCTCTATGCTTAGTGCCCTTTGTATGGCTAGAACTGAAATGAACCTGGTAGAGCATCCCACACAAACGAATGCTCCACATGCGGGTTTCACATGCCACCAACTCCACATTCACAGGCAACTTCAGCGCCACAGCCGTTTTCAGATAGCCCTCAATGCAAAGGCTCTAGACGCAAATATTTGTGTGAGAGCTAATTCAATCAAGGAAACACTGCATGTTGGTGAAGGGCATATTGAAGAAGGATCAGCCGAGTGGTTCTTGTGGGAGAACAACTCCATTTGGCTCACTAACTTCACACACCATCAGGCTTCCAAGCAGCTCTCAAGGAAACTCAGTTTTCACACTCTATGCTTAGTGTTCTTTGTGTGCCCAGGACTGAAATGAAGCTTGGTCAGCATCCCACACAAACGAATGCTCCACATGCGGGTTTCACATGCCACCAACTCCACATTCACAGGCAACTTCAGCGCCACAGCCGTTTTCAGATAGCCCTCAATGCAAAGGCTCTAGACGCAAATATTGGTGTGAGAGCTAATTCAATCAAGGAAACACTGCATGTTGGTGAAGGGCATATTGAAGAAGGATCAGCCGAGTGGTTCTTGTGGGAGAACAACTCCATTTGGCCTCACTAACTTCACACACCATCAGGCTTCCAAGCAGCTCTCAAGGAAACTCAGTTTTCACGCTCTATGCTTAGTGCCCTTTGTATGGCTAGAACTGAAATGAACCTGGTAGAGCATCCCACACAAACGAATGCTCCACATGCGGGTTTCACATGCCACCAACTCCACATTCACAGGAAACTTCAGCGCCACAGCCGTTTTCAGATAGCCCTCAATGCAAAGGCTCTAGACGCAAATATTGGTGTGAGAGCTAATTCAATCAAGGAAACACTGCATGTTGGTGAAGGGCATATTGAAGAAGGATCAGCCGAGTGGTTCTTGTGGGAGAACAACTCCATTTGGCTCACTAACTTCACACACCATCAGGCTTCCAAGCAGCTCTCAAGGAAACTCAGTTTTCACACTCTATGCTTAGTGCCCTTTGAGTGCATTATCTAGGAATGAACCTGGTAGAGCATCCCACACAAACGAATGCTCCACATGCGGGTTTCACATGCCACCAACTCCACATTCACAGGCAACTTCAGCGCCACAGCCGTTTTCAGATAGCCCTCAATGCAAAGGCTCTAGACGCAAATATTGGTGTGAGAGCTAATTCAATCAAGGAAACACTGCATGTTGGTGAAGGGCATATTGAAGAAGGATCAGCCGAGTGGTTCTTGTGGGAGAACAACTCCATTTGGCTCACCAACTTCACACACCATCAGGCTTCCAAGCAGCTCTCAAGGAAACTCAGTTTTCACACTCTATGCTTAGTGCCCTTTGAGTGCATTATCTAGGAATGAACCTGGTAGAGCATCCCACACTAACGAATGCTCCACATGCGGGTTTCACATGCCACCAACTCCACATTCACAGGCAACTTCAGCGCCACAGCCGTTTTCAGATAGCCCTCAATGCAAAGGCTCTAGACGGAAATATTGGTGTGAGAGCTAATTCAATCAAGGAAACACTGCATGTTGGTGAAGGGCATATTGAAGAAGGATCAGCCGAGTGGTTCTTGTGGGAGAACAACTCCATTTGGCTCACTAACTTCACACACCATCAGGCTTCCAAGCAGCTCGCAAGGAAACTCAGTTTTCACGATCTATGCTTAGTGCCCTTTGTATGGCTAGAACTGAAATGAACCTGGTAGAGCATCCCACACAAACGAATGCTCCACATGCGGGTTTCACATGCCACCAACTCCACATTCACAGGCAACTTCAGCGCCACAGCCGTTTTCAGATAGCCCTCAATGCAAAGGCTCTAGACGCAAATATTTGTGTGAGAGCTAATTCAATCAAGGAAACACTGCATGTTGGTGAAGGGCATATTGAAGAAGGATCAGCCGAGTGGTTCTTGTGGGAGAACAACTCCATTTGGCTCACTAACTTCACACACCATCAGGCTTCCAAGCAGCTCTCAAGGAAACTCAGTTTTCACACTCTGTGCTTAGTGTTCTTTGTGTGCCCAGGACTGAATGAAGCTGGTCAGCATCCCACACAAACGAATGCTCCACATGCGGGTTTCACATGCCACCAACTCCACATTCACAGGCAACTTCAGCGCCACAGCCGTTTTCAGATAGCCCTCAATGCAAAGGCTCTAGACGCAAATATTGGTGTGAGAGCTAATTCAATCAAGGAAACACTGCATGTTGGTGAAGGGCATATTGAAGAAGGATCAGCCGAGTGGTTCTTGTGGGAGAACAACTCCATTTGGCTCACTAACTTCACACACCATCAGGCTTCCAAGCAGCTCTCAAGGAAACTCAGTTTTCACGCTCTATGCTTAGTGCCCTTTGTATGGCTAGGACTGAAATGAACCTGGTAGAGATCCCACACAAACGAATGCTCCACATGCGGGTTTCACATGCCACCAACTCCACATTCACAGGAAACTTCAGCGCCACAGCCGTTTTCAGATAGCCCTCAATGCAAAGGCTCTAGACGCAAATATTGGTGTGAGAGCTAATTCAATCAAGGAAACACTGCATGTTGGTGAAGGGCATATTGAAGAAGGATCAGCCGAGTGGTTCTTGTGGGAGAACAACTCCATTTGGCTCACTAACTTCACACACCATCAGGCTTCCAAGCAGCTCTCAAGGAAACTCAGTTTTCACACTCTATGCTTAGTGCCCTTTGAGTGCATTATCTAGGAATGAACCTGGTAGAGCATCCCACACAAACGAATGCTCCACATGCGGGTTTCACATGCCACCAACTCCACATTCACAGGCAACTTCAGCGCCACAGCCGTTTTCAGATAGCCCTCAATGCAAAGGCTCTAGACGCAAATATTGGTGTGAGAGCTAATTCAATCAAGGAAACACTGCATGTTGGTGAAGGGCATATTGAAGAAGGATCAGCCGAGTGGTTCTTGTGGGAGAACAACTCCATTTGGCTCACCAACTTCACACACCATCAGGCTTCCAAGCAGCTCTCAAGGAAACTCAGTTTTCACACTCTATGCTTAGTGCCCTTTGAGTGCATTATCTAGGAATGAACCTGGTAGAGCATCCCACACTAACGAATGCTCCACATGCGGGTTTCACATGCCACCAACTCCACATTCACAGGCAACTTCAGCGCCACAGCCGTTTTCAGATAGCCCTCAATGCAAAGGCTCTAGACGGAAATATTGGTGTGAGAGCTAATTCAATCAAGGAAACACTGCATGTTGGTGAAGGGCATATTGAAGAAGGATCAGCCGAGTGGTTCTTGTGGGAGAACAACTCCATTTGGCTCACTAACTTCACACACCATCAGGCTTCCAAGCAGCTCGCAAGGAAACTCAGTTTTCACGATCTATGCTTAGTGCCCTTTGTATGGCTAGACTGAAATGAACCTGGTAGAGCATCCCACACAAACGAATGCTCCACATGCGGGTTTCACATGCCACCAACTCCACATTCACAGGCAACTTCAGCGCCACAGCCGTTTTCAGATAGCCCTCAATGCAAAGGCTCTAGACGCAATATTGGTGTGAGAGCTAATTCAATCAAGGAAACACTGCATGTTGGTGAAGGGCATATTGAAGAAGGATCAGCCGAGTGGTTCTTGTGGGAGAACAACTCCATTTGGCTCACTAACTTCACACACCATCAGGCTTCCAAGCAGCTCTCAAGGAAACTCAGTTTTCACAGCTCTATGCTTAGTGCCCTTTGTGGCTAGGACTAGAAATGAACCTGGTAGAGATCCCACACAAACGAATGCTCCACATGCGGGTTTCACATGCCACCAACTCCACATTCACAGGCAACTAAATCACCACAGCCGTTTTCAGATAGCCCTCAATGCAAAGGCTCTAGACCGCAATATTGGTGTTGAGAGCTAATTCAATCAAGGAAACACTGCATGTTGGTGAAGGGCATATTGAAGAAGGATCGGCCGAGTGGTTCTTGTGGGAGAACAACTCCATTTGGCTCACTAACTTCACACACCATCAGGCTTCCAAGCAGCTCTCAAGGAAACTCACTTTTCACACTCTATGCTTAGTGCCCTTTGAGTGCATTATCTAGGAATGAACTGGTAGAGCATCCCACACAAACGAATGCTCCACATGCGGGTTTCACGTGCCACCAACTCCACATTCACAGGCAACTTCAGCGCCACAGCCGTTTTCAGATAGCCCTCAATGCAAAGGCTCTAGACGCAAATATTGGTATGAGAGCTAATTCAATCAAGGAAACACTGCATGTTGGTGAAGGGCATATTGAAGAAGGATCAGCCAAGTGGTTCTTGTGGGAGAACAACTCCATTTGGCTCACTAGCTTCACACACCATCAGGCTTCCAAGCAGCTCTCAAGGAAACTCAGTTTTCACACTCTATGCTTAGTGCCCTTTGAGTGCATTATCTAGGAATGAACCTGGTAGAGCATCCCACACAAACGAATGCTCCACATGCGGGTTTCACATGCCACCAACTCCACATTCTCAGGCAACTTCAGCACCACAGCCGTTTTCAGATAGCCCTCAATGCAAAGGCTCTAGACGCAAATATTGGTGTGAGAGCTAATTCAATCAAGGAAACACTGCATGTTGGTGAAGGGCATATTGAAGAAGGATCAGCCGAGTGGTTTTTTGTGGGAGAACAACTCCATTTGGCTCACTAACTTCACACACCATCAGGCTTCCAAGCAGCTCTCAAGGAAACTCAGTTATCACACTCTAGGCTTAGTGCCCTTTGAGTACCTAGGACTGAAATGAACCTGGTAGAGCATCCCACACAAACGAATGCTCCACATGCGGGTTTCACATGCCACCAACTCCACATTCACAGGCAACTTCAGCACCACAGCCGTTTTCAGATTGCCCTCAATGCAAAGGCTCTAGACGCAAATATTGGTGTGAGAGCTAATTCAATCAAGGAAACACTGCATGTTGGTGAAGGGCATATTGAAGAAGGATCAGCCGAGTGGTTCTTGTGGGAGAACAACTCCATCTGGCTCACTAACTTCACACACCATCAGGCTTCCAAGCAGCTCTCAAGGAAACTCAGTTTTCACACTCTATGCTTAGTGCCCTTTGAGTGCCTAGGACTAAAATGAAGCTTGGTGAGCATCCCACACAAACGAATGCTCCACATGCGGGTTTCACATGCCAACAACGCCACATTCTCAGGCAACTTCAGCGCCACAACCGTTTTCAGATAGCCCTCAATGCAAAGGCTCTAGACGCAAATGATGGTGTGAGAGCTAATTCAATCAAGGAAACACTGCATGTTGGTGAAGGGCATATTGAAGAAGGATCAGCCGAGTGGTTCTTGTGGGAGAACAACTCCATTTGGCTCACTAACTTCACACACCATCAGGCTTCCAAGCAGCTCTCAAGGAAACTCAGTTTTCACACTCTATGCTTAGTGCCCTTTGAGTGCATTATCTAGGAATGAACCTGGTAGAGCATCCCACACAAACGAATGCTCCACATGCGGGTTTCACATGCCACCAACTCCACATTCTCAGGCAACTTCAGCACCACAGCCGTTTTCAGATAGCCCTCAATGAAAAGGCTCTAGACGCAATATTGGTGTGAGAGCTAATTCAATCAAGGAAACACTGCATGTTGGTGAAGGGCATATTGAAGAAGGATCAGCCGAGTGGTTCTTGTGGGAGAACAACTCCATTTGGCTCACTAACTTCACACACCATCAGGCTTCCAAGCAGCTCTCAAGGAAACTCAGTTTTCACACTCTAGGCTTAGTGCCCTTTGAGTGCATTATCTAGGAATGAACCTGGTAGAGCATCCCACACAAACGAATGCTCCACATGCGGGTTTCACATGCCACCAACTCCACATTCACAGGCAACTAAATCACCACAGCCGTTTTCAGATAGCCCTCAATGCAAAGGCTCTAGACGCAATATTGGTGTGAGAGCTAATTCAATCAAGGAAACACTGCATGTTGGTGAAGGGCATATTGAAGAAGGATCGGCCGAGTGGTTCTTGTGGGAGAACAACTCCATTTGGCTCACTAACTTCACACACCATCAGGCTTCCAAGCAGCTCTCAAGGAAACTCACTTTTCACACTCTATGCTTAGTGCCCTTTGAGTGCATTATCTAGGAATGAACCTGGTAGAGCATCCCACACAAACGAATGCTCCACATGCGGGTTTCACGTGCCACCAACTCCACATTCACAGGCAACTTCAGCGCCACAGCCGTTTTCAGATAGCCCTCAATGCAAAGGCTCTAGACGCAAATATTGGTGTGAGAGCTAATTCAATCAAGGAAACACTGCATGTTGGTGAAGGGCATATTGAAGAAGGATCAGCCAAGTGGTTCTTGTGGGAGAACAACTCCATTTGGCTCACTAGCTTCACACACCATCAGGCTTCCAAGCAGCTCTCAAGGAAACTCAGTTTTCACACTCTATGCTTAGTGCCCTTTGAGTGCATTATCTAGGAATGAACCTGGTAGAGCATCCCACACAAACGAATGCTCCACATGCGGGTTTCACATGCCACCAACTCCACATTCTCAGGCAACTTCAGCACCACAGCCGTTTTCAGATAGCCCTCAATGCAAAGGCTCTAGACGCAAATATTGGTGTGAGAGCTAATTCAATCAAGGAAACACTGCATGTTGGTGAAGGGCATATTGAAGAAGGATCAGCCGAGTGGTTTTTTGTGGGAGAACAACTCCATTTGGCTCACTAACTTCACACACCATCAGGCTTCCAAGCAGCTCTCAAGGAAACTCAGTTATCACACTCTAGGCTTAGTGCCCTTTGAGTACCTAGGACTGAAATGAACCTGGTAGAGCATCCCACACAAACGAATGCTCCACATGCGGGTTTCACATGCCACCAACTCCACATTCACAGGCAACTTCAGCACCACAGCCGTTTTCAGATTGCCCTCAATGCAAAGGCTCTAGACGCAAATATTGGTGTGAGAGCTAATTCAATCAAGGAAACACTGCATGTTGGTGAAGGGCATATTGAAGAAGGATCAGCCGAGTGGTTCTTGTGGGAGAACAACTCCATCTGGCTCACTAACTTCACACACCATCAGGCTTCCAAGCAGCTCTCAAGGAAACTCAGTTTTCACACTCTATGCTTAGTGCCCTTTGAGTGCCTAGGACTAAAATGAAGCTTGGTGAGCATCCCACACAAACGAATGCTCCACATGCGGGTTTCACATGCCAACAACGCCACATTCTCAGGCAACTTCAGCGCCACAACCGTTTTCAGATAGCCCTCAATGCAAAGGCTCTAGACGCAAATGATGGTGTGAGAGCTAATTCAATCAAGGAAACACTGCATGTTGGTGAAGGGCATATTGAAGAAGGATCAGCCGAGTGGTTCTTGTGGGAGAACAACTCCATTTGGCTCACTAACTTCACACACCATCAGGCTTCCAAGCAGCTCTCAAGGAAACTCAGTTTTCACACTCTATGCTTAGTGCCCTTTGAGTGCATTATCTAGGAATGAACCTGGTAGAGCATCCCACACAAACGAATGCTCCACATGCGGGTTTCACATGCCACCAACTCCACATTCTCAGGCAACTTCAGCGCCACAGCCGTTTTCAGATAGCCCTCAATGCAAAGGCTCTAGACGCAAATACTGGTGTGAGAGCTAATTCAATCAAGGAAACACTGCATGTTGGTGAAGGGCATAATGAAGAAGGATCAGCCGAGTGGCTCTTGTGGGAGAACAACTCCATTTGGCTCACTAACTTCACACACCATCAGGCTTCCAAGCAGCTCTCAAGGAAACTCAGTTTTCAACTCTATGCTTAGTGCCCTTTGAGTGCATTATCTAGGAATGAACCTGGTAGAGCATCCCACACAAACGAATGCTCCACATGCGGGTTTCACATGCCACCAACTCCACATTCTCAGGCAACTTCAGCGCCACAGCCATTTTCAGATAGCCCTCAATGCAAAGGCTCTAGACGCAAATACTGGTGTGAGAGCTAATTCAATCAAGGAAACACTGCATGTTGGTGAAGGGCATATTGAAGAAGGATCAGCCAAGTGGTTCTTGTGGGAGAACAACTCCATTTGGCTCACTAACTTCACACACCACCAGGCTTCCCAGCAGCTCTCAAGGAAACTCAGTTTTCACACTCTATGCTTAGTGCCCTTTGAGTGCATTATCTAGGAATGAACCTGGTAGAGCATCCCACAAAAACGAATGCTCCACATGCGGGTTTCACATGCCACCAACTCCACATTCACAGGCAACTTCAGCACCACAACCGTTTTCAGATTGCCCTCAATGCAAAGGCTCTAGACGCAAATATTGGTGTGAGAGCTAATTCAATCAAGGAAACACTGCATGTTGGTGAAGGGCATATTGAAGAAGGATCAGCCGAGTGGTTCTTGTGGGAGAACAACTCCATTTGGCTCACTAACTTCACACACCATCAGGCTTCCAAGCAGCTCTCAAGGAAACTCAGTTTTCACACTCTAGGCTTAGTGCCCTTTGAGTGCATTATCTAGGAATGAACCTGGTAGAGCATCCCACACAAACGAATGCTCCACATGCGGGTTTCACATGCCACCAACTCCACATTCTCAGGCAACTTCAGCGCCACAGCCGTTTTCAGATAGCCCTCAATGCAAAGGCTCTAGACGCAAATACTGGTGTGAGAGCTAATTCAATCAAGGAAACACTGCATGTTGGTGAAGGGCATAATGAAGAAGGATCAGCCGAGTGGTTCTTGTGGGAGAACAACTCCATTTGGCTCACTAACTTCACACACCATCAGGCTTCCAAGCAGCTCTCAAGGAAACTCAGTTTTCAACTCTATGCTTAGTGCCCTTTGAGTGCATTATCTAGGAATGAACCTGGTAGAGCATCCCACACAAACGAATGCTCCACATGCGGGTTTCACATGCCACCAACTCCACATTCTCAGGCAAATTCAGCGCCACAGCCATTTTCAGATAGCCCTCAATGCAAAGGCTCTAGACGCAAATACTGGTGTGAGAGCTAATTCAATCAAGGAAACACTGCATGTTGGTGAAGGGCATAGTGAAGAAGGATCAGCTGAGTGGTTCTTGTGGGAGAACAACTCCATTTGGCTCACTAACTTCACACACCATCAGGCTTCCAAGCAGCTCTCAAGGAAACTCAGTTATCACACTCTAGGCTTAGTGCCCTTTGAGTACCTAGGACTGAAATGAACCTGGTAGAGCATCCCACACAAACGAATGCTCCACATGCGGGTTTCACATGCCACCAACTCCACATTCACAGGCAACTTCAGCACCACAGCCGTTTTCAGATTGCCCTCAATGCAAAGGCTCTAGACGCAAATATTGGTGTGAGAGCTAATTCAATCAAGGAAACACTGCATGTTGGTGAAGGGCATATTGAAGAAGGATCAGCCGAGTGGTTCTTGTGGGAGAACAACTCCATCTGGCTCACTAACTTCACACACCATCAGGCTTCCAAGCAGCTCTCAAGGAAACTCAGTTTTCACACTCTATGCTTAGTGCCCTTTGAGTGCCTAGGACTAAAATGAAGCTTGGTGAGCATCCCACACAAACGAATGCTCCACATGCGGGTTTCACATGCCAACAACTCCACATTCTCAGGCAACTTCAGCGCCACAACCGTTTTCAGATAGCCCTCAATGCAAAGGCTCTAGACGCAAATGATGGTGTGAGAGCTAATTCAATCAAGGAAACACTGCATGTTGGTGAAGGGCATATTGAAGAAGGATCAGCCGAGTGGTTCTTGTGGGAGAACAACTCCATTTGGCTCACTAACTTCACACACCATCAGGCTTCCAAGCAGCTCTCAAGGAAACTCAGTTTTCACACTCTATGCTTAGTGCCCTTTGAGTGCATTATCTAGGAATGAACCTGGTAGAGCATCCCACACAAACGAATGCTCCACATGCGGGTTTCACATGCCACCAACTCCACATTCTCAGGCAACTTCAGCGCCACAGCCGTTTTCAGATAGCCCTCAATGCAAAGGCTCTAGACGCAAATACTGGTGTGAGAGCTAATTCAATCAAGGAAACACTGCATGTTGGTGAAGGGCATAATGAAGAAGGATCAGCCGAGTGGCTCTTGTGGGAGAACAACTCCATTTGGCTCACTAACTTCACACACCATCAGGCTTCCAAGCAGCTCTCAAGGAAACTCAGTTTTCAACTCTATGCTTAGTGCCCTTTGAGTGCATTATCTAGGAATGAACCTGGTAGAGCATCCCACACAAACGAATGCTCCACATGCGGGTTTCACATGCCACCAACTCCACATTCTCAGGCAACTTCAGCGCCACAGCCATTTTCAGATAGCCCTCAATGCAAAGGCTCTAGACGCAAATACTGGTGTGAGAGCTAATTCAATCAAGGAAACACTGCATGTTGGTGAAGGGCATATTGAAGAAGGATCAGCCAAGTGGTTCTTGTGGGAGAACAACTCCATTTGGCTCACTAACTTCACACACCACCAGGCTTCCCAGCAGCTCTCAAGGAAACTCAGTTTTCACACTCTATGCTTAGTGCCCTTTGAGTGCATTATCTAGGAATGAACCTGGTAGAGCATCCCACAAAAACGAATGCTCCACATGCGGGTTTCACATGCCACCAACTCCACATTCACAGGCAACTTCAGCACCACAACCGTTTTCAGATTGCCCTCAATGCAAAGGCTCTAGACGCAAATATTGGTGTGAGAGCTAATTCAATCAAGGAAACACTGCATGTTGGTGAAGGGCATATTGAAGAAGGATCAGCCGAGTGGTTCTTGTGGGAGAACAACTCCATTTGGCTCACTAACTTCACACACCATCAGGCTTCCAAGCAGCTCTCAAGGAAACTCAGTTTTCACACTCTAGGCTTAGTGCCCTTTGAGTGCATTATCTAGGAATGAACCTGGTAGAGCATCCCACACAAACGAATGCTCCACATGCGGGTTTCACATGCCACCAACTCCACATTCTCAGGCAACTTCAGCGCCACAGCCGTTTTCAGATAGCCCTCAATGCAAAGGCTCTAGACGCAAATACTGGTGTGAGAGCTAATTCAATCAAGGAAACACTGCATGTTGGTGAAGGGCATAATGAAGAAGGATCAGCCGAGTGGTTCTTGTGGGAGAACAACTCCATTTGGCTCACTAACTTCACACACCATCAGGCTTCCAAGCAGCTCTCAAGGAAACTCAGTTTTCAACTCTATGCTTAGTGCCCTTTGAGTGCATTATCTAGGAATGAACCTGGTAGAGCATCCCACACAAACGAATGCTCCACATGCGGGTTTCACATGCCACCAACTCCACATTCTCAGGCAACTTCAGCACCACAACCGTTTTCAGATTGCCCTCAATGCAAAGGCTCTAGACGCAAATACTGGTGTGAGAGCTAATTCAATCAAGGAAACACTGCATGTTGGTGAAGGGCATAGTGAAGAAGGATCAGCTGAGTGGTTCTTGTGGGAGAACAACTCCATTTGGCTCACTAACTTCACACACCATCAGGCTTCCAAGCAGCTCTCAAGGAAACTCAGTTTTCACACTCTAGGCTTAGTGCCCTTTGAGTGCATTATCTAGGAATGAACCTGGTAGAGCATCCCACACAAACGAATGCTCCACATGCGGGTTTCACATGCCACCAACTCAACATTCACAGGCAACTTCAGCACCACAACCGTTTTCAGATTGCCCTCAATGCAAAGGCTCTAGACGCAAATATTGGTGTGAGAGCTAATTCAATCAAGGAAACACTGCATGTTGGTGAAGGGCATATTGAAGAAGGATCAGCCGAGTGGTTCTTGTGGGAGAACAACTCCATTTGGCTCACTAACTTCACACACCATCAGGCTTCCAAGCAGCTCTCAAGGAAACTCAGTTTTCACACTCTATGCTTAGCGCCATTTGAGTGCCTAGGACTAAAATGAAGCTTGGTGAGCATCCCACACAAACGAATGCTCCACATGCGGGTTTCACATGCCACCAACTCCACATTCACAGGCAACTTCAGCGCCACAGCCGTTTTCAGATAGCCCTCAATGCAAAGGCTCTAGACGCAAATATTGGTGTGAGAGCTAATTCAATCAAGGAAACACTGCATGTTGGTGAAGGGCATATTGAAGAAGGATCAGCCGAGTGGTTCTTGTGGGAGAACAACTCCATTTGGCTCACTAACTTCACACACCATCAGGCTTCCAAGCAGCTCTCAAGGAAACTCAGTTTTCACACTCTAGGCTTAGTGCCCTTTGAGTGCATTATCTAGGAATGAACCTGGTAGAGCATCCCACACAAACGAATGCTTCACATGCGGGTTTCACATGCCACCAACTCCACATTCACAGGCAACTTCAGCGCCACAGCCGTTTTCAGATAGCCCTCAATGCAAAGGCTCTAGACGCAAATATTGGTGTGAGAGCTAATTCAATCAAGGAAACACTGCATGTTGGTGAAGGGCATATTGAAGAAGGATCAGCCGAGTGGTTCTTGTGGGAGAACAACTCCATTTGGTTCACTAACTTCACACACCATCAGGCTTCCAAGCCACTCTCAAGGAAACTCAGTTTTCACACTCTATGCTTAGTGCCCTTTGAGTGCATTATCTAGGAATGAACCTGGTAGAGCATCCCACACAAACGAATGCTCCACATGCGGGTTTCACATGCCACTAACTCCACATTCTCAGGCAACTTCAGCGCCACAGCCATTTTCAGATAGCCCTCAATGCAAAGGCTCTAGACGCAAATATTGGTGTGAGAGCTAATTCAATCAAGGAAACACTGCATGTTGGTGAAGGGCATATTGAAGAAGGATCAGCCGAGTGGTTCTTGTGGGAGAACAACTCCATTTGGCTCACTAACTTCACACACCATCAGGCTTCCAAGCAGCTCTCAAGGAAACTCAGTTTTCACACTCTATGCTTAGTGCCCTTTGAGTGCATTATCTAGGAATGAACCTGGTAGAGCATCCCACACAAACGAATGCTCCACATGCGGATTTCACATGCCACCAACTCCACATTCTCAGGCAACTTCAGCGCCACAGCCGTTTTCAGATAGCCCTCAATGCAAAGGCTCTAGACGCAAATATTGGTGTGAGAGCTAATTCAATCAAGGAAACACTGCATGTTGGTGAAGGGCATATTGAAGAAGGATCAGCCGAGTGGTTCTTGTGGGAGAACAACTCCATTTGGCTCACTAACTTCACACACCATCAGGCTTCCAAGCAGCTCTCAAGGAAACTCAGTTTTCACACTCTATGCTTAGCGCCATTTGAGTGCCTAGGACTAAAATGAAGCTTGGTGAGCATCCCACACAAACCAATGCTCCACATGCGGGTTTCACATGCCACCAACTCCACATTCACAGGCAACTTCAGCGCCACAGCCGTTTTCAGATAGCCCTCAATGCAAAGGGTCTAGACGCAAATATTGGTGTGAGAGCTAATTCAATCAAGGAAACACTGCATGTTGGTGAAGGGCATATTGAAGAAGGATCAGCCGAGTGGTTCTTGTGGGAGAACAACTCCATTTGGCTCACTAACTTCACACACCATCAGGCTTCCAAGCAGCTCTCAAGGAAACTCAGTTTTCACACTCTATGCTTAGTGCCCTTTGAGTGCATTATCTAGGAATGAACTGGTAGAGCATCCCACACAAACGAATGCTCCACATGCGGGTTTCACATGCCACCAACTCCACATTCTCAGGCAACTTCAGCGCCACAGCCGTTTTCAGATAGCCCTCAATGCAAAGGCTCTAGACGCAAATATTGGTGTGAGATCTAATTCAATCAAGGAAAACTGCATGTTGGTGAAGGGCATATTGAAGAAGGATCAGCCGAGTGATTCTTGTGGGAGAACAATTCCATTTGGCTCACTAACTTCACACACCATCAGGCTTCCAAGCAGCTCTCAAGGAAACTCAGTTTTCACACTCTATGCTTAGTGCCCTTTGAGTGCATTATCTAGGAATGAACCTGGTAGAGCATCCCACACAAACGAATGCTCCACATGCGGGTTTCACATGCCACCAACTCCACATTCTCAGGCAAATTCAGCGCCACAGCCATTTTCAGATAGCCCTCAATGCAAAGGCTCTAGACGCAAATACTGGTGTGAGAGCTAATTCAATCAAGGAAACACTGCATGTTGGTGAAGGGCATAGTGAAGAAGGATCAGCCAAGTGGTTCTTGTGGGAGAACAACTCCATTTGGCTCACTAACTTCACACACCATCAGGCTTCCAAGCAGCTCTCAAGGAAACTCAGTTTTCACACTCTAGGCTTAGTGCCCTTTGAGTGCATTATCTAGGAATGAACCTGGTAGAGCATCCCACACAAACGAATGCTCCACATGCGGGTTTCACATGCCACCAACTCCACATTCACAGGCAACTTCAGCGCCACAGCCATTTTCAGATAGCCCTCAATGCAAAGGCTCTAGACGCAAATATTGGTGTGAGAGCTAATTCAATCAAGGAAACACTGCATGTTGGTGAAGGGCATATTGAAGAAGGATCAGCCGAGTGGTTCTTGTGGGAGAACAACTTCATTTGGCTCACTAACTTCACACACCATCAGGCTTCCAAGCAGCTCTCAAGGAAACTCAGTTTTCACACTCTATGCTTAGTGCCCTTTGAGTGCATTATCTAGGAATGAACCTGGTAGAGCATCCCACACAAACGAATGCTCCACATGCGGGTTTCACATGCCACCAACTCCACATTCACAGGCAACTTCAGCGCCACAGCCGTTTTCAGATAGCCCTCAATGCAAAGGCTCTAGACGCAAATATTGGTATGAGAGGTAATTCAATCAAGGAAACACTGCATGTTGGTGAAGGGCATATTGAAGAAGGATCAGCCAAGTGGTTCTTGTGGGAGAACAACTCCATTTGGCTCACTAGCTTCACACACCATCAGGCTTCCAAGCAGCTCTCAAGGAAACTCAGTTTTCACACTCTATGCTTAGTGCCCTTTGAGTGCATTATCTAGGAATGAACCTGGTAGAGCATCCCACACAAACGAATGCTCCACATGCGGGTTTCACATGCCACCAACTCCACATTCTCAGGCAACTTCAGCACCACAGCCGTTTTCAGATAGCCCTCAATGCAAAGGCTCTAGACGCAAATATTGGTGTGAGAGCTAATTCAATCAAGGAAACACTGCATGTTGGTGAAGGGCATATTGAAGAAGGATCAGCCGAGTGGTTTTTTGTGGGAGAACAACTCCATTTGGCTCACTAACTTCACACACCATCAGGCTTCCAAGCAGCTCTCAAGGAAACTCAGTTATCACACTCTAGGCTTAGTGCCCTTTGAGTACCTAGGACTGAAATGAACCTGGTAGAGCATCCCACACAAACGAATGCTCCACATGCGGGTTTCACATGCCACCAACTCCACATTCACAGGCAACTTCAGCACCACAGCCGTTTTCAGATTGCCCTCAATGCAAAGGCTCTAGACGCAAATATTGGTGTGAGAGCTAATTCAATCAAGGAAACACTGCATGTTGGTGAAGGGCATATTGAAGAAGGATCAGCCGAGTGGTTCTTGTGGGAGAACAACTCCATCTGGCTCACTAACTTCACACACCATCAGGCTTCCAAGCAGCTCTCAAGGAAACTCAGTTTTCACACTCTATGCTTAGTGCCCTTTGAGTGCCTAGGACTAAAATGAAGCTTGGTGAGCATCCCACACAAACGAATGCTCCACATGCGGGTTTCACATGCCAACAACTCCACATTCTCAGGCAACTTCAGCGCCACAACCGTTTTCAGATAGCCCTCAATGCAAAGGCTCTAGACGCAAATGATGGTGTGAGAGCTAATTCAATCAAGGAAACACTGCATGTTGGTGAAGGGCATATTGAAGAAGGATCAGCCGAGTGGTTCTTGTGGGAGAACAACTCCATTTGGCTCACTAACTTCACACACCATCAGGCTTCCAAGCAGCTCTCAAGGAAACTCAGTTTTCACACTCTATGCTTAGTGCCCTTTGAGTGCATTATCTAGGAATGAACCTGGTAGAGCATCCCACACAAACGAATGCTCCACATGCGGGTTTCACATGCCACCAACTCCACATTCTCAGGCAACTTCAGCGCCACAGCCGTTTTCAGATAGCCCTCAATGCAAAGGCTCTAGACGCAAATACTGGTGTGAGAGCTAATTCAATCAAGGAAACACTGCATGTTGGTGAAGGGCATAATGAAGAAGGATCAGCCGAGTGGCTCTTGTGGGAGAACAACTCCATTTGGCTCACTAACTTCACACACCATCAGGCTTCCAAGCAGCTCTCAAGGAAACTCAGTTTTCAACTCTATGCTTAGTGCCCTTTGAGTGCATTATCTAGGAATGAACCTGGTAGAGCATCCCACACAAACGAATGCTCCACATGCGGGTTTCACATGCCACCAACTCCACATTCTCAGGCAACTTCAGCGCCACAGCCATTTTCAGATAGCCCTCAATGCAAAGGCTCTAGACGCAAATACTGGTGTGAGAGCTAATTCAATCAAGGAAACACTGCATGTTGGTGAAGGGCATATTGAAGAAGGATCAGCCAAGTGGTTCTTGTGGGAGAACAACTCCATTTGGCTCACTAACTTCACACACCACCAGGCTTCCCAGCAGCTCTCAAGGAAACTCAGTTTTCACACTCTATGCTTAGTGCCCTTTGAGTGCATTATCTAGGAATGAACCTGGTAGAGCATCCCACAAAAACGAATGCTCCACATGCGGGTTTCACATGCCACCAACTCCACATTCACAGGCAACTTCAGCACCACAACCGTTTTCAGATTGCCCTCAATGCAAAGGCTCTAGACGCAAATATTGGTGTGAGAGCTAATTCAATCAAGGAAACACTGCATGTTGGTGAAGGGCATATTGAAGAAGGATCAGCCGAGTGGTTCTTGTGGGAGAACAACTCCATTTGGCTCACTAACTTCACACACCATCAGGCTTCCAAGCAGCTCTCAAGGAAACTCAGTTTTCACACTCTAGGCTTAGTGCCCTTTGAGTGCATTATCTAGGAATGAACCTGGTAGAGCATCCCACACAAACGAATGCTCCACATGCGGGTTTCACATGCCACCAACTCCACATTCTCAGGCAACTTCAGCGCCACAGCCGTTTTCAGATAGCCCTCAATGCAAAGGCTCTAGACGCAAATACTGGTGTGAGAGCTAATTCAATCAAGGAAACACTGCATGTTGGTGAAGGGCATAATGAAGAAGGATCAGCCGAGTGGTTCTTGTGGGAGAACAACTCCATTTGGCTCACTAACTTCACACACCATCAGGCTTCCAAGCAGCTCTCAAGGAAACTCAGTTTTCAACTCTATGCTTAGTGCCGTTTGATTACATTATCTAGGAATGAACCTGGTAGAGCATCCCACACAAACGAATGCTCCACATGCGGGTTTCACATGCCACCAACTCCACATTCTCAGGCAACTTCAGCGCCACAGCCGTTTTCAGATAGCCCTCAATGCAAAGGCTCTAGACGCAAATACTGGTGTGAGAGCTAATTCAATCAAGGAAACACTGCATGTTGGTGAAGGGCATAGTGAAGAAGGATCAGCTGAGTGGTTCTTGTGGGAGAACAACTCCATTTGGCTCACTAACTTCACACACCATCAGGCTTCCAAGCAGCTCTCAAGGAAACTCAGTTTTCACACTCTAGGCTTAGTGCCCTTTGAGTGCATTATCTAGGAATGAACCTGGTAGAGCATCCCACACAAACGAATGCTCCACATGCGGGTTTCACATGCCACCAACTCAACATTCACAGGCAACTTCAGCACCACAACCGTTTTCAGATTGCCCTCAATGCAAAGGCTCTAGACGCAAATATTGGTGTGAGAGCTAATTCAATCAAGGAAACACTGCATGTTGGTGAAGGGCATATTGAAGAAGGATCAGCCGAGTGGTTCTTGTGGGAGAACAACTCCATTTGGCTCACTAACTTCACACACCATCAGGCTTCCAAGCAGCTCTCAAGGAAACTCAGTTTTCACACTCTATGCTTAGCGCCATTTGAGTGCCTAGGACTAAAATGAAGCTTGGTGAGCATCCCACACAAACGAATGCTCCACATGCGGGTTTCACATGCCACCAACTCCACATTCACAGGCAACTTCAGCGCCACAGCCGTTTTCAGATAGCCCTCAATGCAAAGGCTCTAGACGCAAATATTGGTGTGAGAGCTAATTCAATCAAGGAAACACTGCATGTTGGTGAAGGGCATATTGAAGAAGGATCAGCCGAGTGGTTCTTGTGGGAGAACAACTCCATTTGGCTCACTAACTTCACACACCATCAGGCTTCCAAGCAGCTCTCAAGGAAACTCAGTTTTCACACTCTATGCTTAGTGCCCTTTGAGTGCATTATCTAGGAATGAACCTGGTAGAGCATCCCACACAAACGAATGCTCCACATGCGGGTTTCACATGCCACCAACTCCACATTCACAGGCAACTTCAGCGCCACAGCCGTTTTCATATAGCCCTCAATGCAAAGGGTCTAGACGCAAATATTGGTGTGAGAGCTAATTCAATCAAGGAAACACTGCATGTTGGTGAAGGGCATATTGAAGAAGGATCAGCCGAGTGGTTCTTGTGGGAGAACAACTCCATTTGGTTCACTAACTTCACACACCATCAGGCTTCCAAGCCACTCTCAAGGAAACTCAGTTTTCACACTCTATGCTTAGTGCCCTTTGAGTGCATTATCTAGGAATGAACCTGGTAGAGCATCCCACACAAACGAATGCTCCACATGCGGGTTTCACATGCCACTAACTCCACATTCTCAGGCAACTTCAGCGCCACAGCCATTTTCAGATAGCCCTCAATGCAAAGGCTCTAGACGCAAATATTGGTGTGAGAGCTAATTCAATCAAGGAAACACTGCATGTTGGTGAAGGGCATATTGAAGAAGGATCAGCCGAGTGGTTCTTGTGGGAGAACAACTCCATTTGGCTCACTAACTTCACACACCATCAGGCTTCCAAGCAGCTCTCAAGGAAACTCAGTTTTCACACTCTATGCTTAGTGCCCTTTGAGTGCATTATCTAGGAATGAACCTGGTAGAGCATCCCACACAAACGAATGCTCCACATGCGGATTTCACATGCCACCAACTCCACATTCTCAGGCAACTTCAGCGCCACAGCCGTTTTCAGATAGCCCTCAATGCAAAGGCTCTAGACGCAAATATTGTTGTGAGAGCTAATTCAATCAAGGAAACACTGCATGTTGGTGAAGGGCATATTGAAGAAGGATCAGCCGAGTGGTTCTTGTGGGAGAACAACTCCATTTGGCTCACTAACTTCACACACCATCAGGCTTCCAAGCAGCTCTCAAGGAAACTCAGTTTTCACACTCTATGCTTAGCGCCATTTGAGTGCCTAGGACTAAAATGAAGCTTGGTGAGCATCCCACACAAACGAATGCTCCACATGCGGGTTTCACATGCCACCAACTCCACATTCACAGGCAACTTCAGCGCCACAGCCGTTTTCAGATAGCCCTCAATGCAAAGGGTCTAGACGCAAATATTGGTGTGAGAGCTAATTCAATCAAGGAAACACTGCATGTTGGTGAAGGGCATATTGAAGAAGGATCAGCCGAGTGGTTCTTGTGGGAGAACAACTCCATTTGGCTCACTAACTTCACACACCATCAGGCTTCCAAGCAGCTCTCAAGGAAACTCAGTTTTCACACTCTATGCTTAGTGCCCTTTGAGTGCATTATCTAGGAATGAACTGGTAGAGCATCCCACACAAACGAATGCTCCACATGCGGGTTTCACATGCCACCAACTCCACATTCTCAGGCAACTTCAGCGCCACAGCCGTTTTCAGATAGCCCTCAATGCAAAGGCTCTAGACGCAAATATTGGTGTGAGATCTAATTCAATCAAGGAAAACTGCATGTTGGTGAAGGGCATATTGAAGAAGGATCGGCCGAGTGATTCTTGTGGGAGAACAATTCCATTTGGCTCACTAACTTCACACACCATCAGGCTTCCAAGCAGCTCTCAAGGAAACTCAGTTTTCACACTCTAGGCTTAGTGCCCTTTGAGTGCATTATCTAGGAATGAACCTGGTAGAGCATCCCACACAAACGAATGCTCCACATGCGGGTTTCACATGCCACCAACTCCACATTCTCAGGCAAATTCAGCGCCACAGCCATTTTCAGATAGCCCTCAATGCAAAGGCTCTAGACGCAAATACTGGTGTGAGAGCTAATTCAATCAAGGAAACACTGCATGTTGGTGAAGGGCATAGTGAAGAAGGATCAGCCAAGTGGTTCTTGTGGGAGAACAACTCCATTTGGCTCACTAACTTCACACACCATCAGGCTTCCAAGCAGCTCTCAAGGAAACTCAGTTTTCACACTCTAGGCTTAGTGCCCTTTGAGTGCATTATCTAGGAATGAACCTGGTAGAGCATCCCACACAAACGAATGCTCCACATGCGGGTTTCACATGCCACCAACTCCACATTCACAGGCAACTTCAGCGCCACAGCCATTTTCAGATAGCCCTCAATGCAAAGGCTCTAGACGCAAATATTGGTGTGAGAGCTAATTCAATCAAGGAAACACTGCATGTTGGTGAAGGGCATATTGAAGAAGGATCAGCCGAGTGGTTCTTGTGGGAGAACAACTTCATTTGGCTCACTAACTTCACACACCATCAGGCTTCCAAGCAGCTCTCAAGGAAACTCAGTTTTCACACTCTATGCTTAGTGCCCTTTGAGTGCATTATCTAGGAATGAACCTGGTAGAGCATCCCACACAAACGAATGCTCCACATGCGGGTTTCACATGCCACCAACTCCACATTCACAGGCAACTTCAGCGCCACAACCGTTTTCAGATTGCCCTCAATGCAAAGGCTCTAGACGCAAATATTGGTGTGAGAGCTAATTCAATCAAGGAAACACTGCATGTTGGTGACGGGCATATTGAAGAAGGATCAGCCGAGTGGTTCTTGTGGGAGAACAACTCCATTTGGCTCACTAACTTCACACACCATCAGGCTTCCAAGCAGCTCTCAAGGAAACTCACTTTTCACACTCTATGCTTAGCGCCATTTGAGTGCCTAGGACTAAAATGAAGCTTGGTGAGCATCCCACACAAACGAATGCTCCACATGCGGGTTTCACATGCCACCAACTCCACATTCACAGGCAACTTCAGCGCCACAGCCGTTTTCAGATAGCCCTCAATGCAAAGGCTCTAGACGCAAATATTGGTGTGAGAGCTAATTCAATCAAGGAAACACTGCATGTTGGTGAAGGGCATATTGAAGAAGGATCAGCCGAGTGGTTCTTGTGGGAGAACAACTCCATTTGGCTCACTAACTTCACACACCATCAGGCTTCCAAGCAGCTCTCAAGGAAACTCACTTTTCACACTCTATGCTTAGTGCCCTTTGAGTGCATTATCTAGGAATGAACCTGGTAGAGCATCCCACACAAACGAATGCTCCACATGCGGGTTTCACATGCCACCAACTCCACATTCACAGGCAACTTCAGCGCCACAGCCGTTTTCATATAGCCCTCAATGCAAAGGCTCTAGACGCAAATATTGGTGTGAGAGCTAATTCAATCAAGGAAACACTGCATGTTGGTGAAGGGCATATTGAAGAAGGATCAGCCGAGTGGTTCTTGTGGGAGAACAACTCCATTTGGTTCACTAACTTCACACACCATCAGGCTTCCAAGCAACTCTCAAGGAAACTCAGTTTTCACACTCTATGCTTAGTGCCCTTTGAGTGCATTATCTAGGAATGAACCTGGTAGAGCATCCCACACAAACGAATGCTCCACATGCGGGTTTCACATGCCACTAACTCCACATTCTCAGGCAACTTCAGCGCCACAGCCATTTTCAGATAGCCCTCAATGCAAAGGCTCCAGACGCAAATATTGGTGTGAGAGCTAATTCAATCAAGGAAACACTGCATGTTGGTGAAGGGCATATTGAAGAAGGATCAGCCGAGTGGTTCTTGTGGGAGAACAACTCCATTTGGCTCACTAACTTCACACACCATCAGGCTTCCAAGCAGCTCTCAAGGAAACTCAGTTTTCACACTCTATGCTTAGTGCCCTTTGAGTGCATTTTCTAGGAATGAACCTGGTAGAGCATCCCACACAAACGAATGCTCCACATGCGGGTTTCACATGCCACCAACTCCACATTCTCAGGCAACTTCAGCGCCACAGCCGTTTTCAGATAGCCCTCAATGCAAAGGCTCTAGACGCAAATATTGGTGTGAGAGCTAATTCAATCAAGGAAAACTGCATGTTGGTGAAGGGCATATTGAAGAAGGATCAGCCGAGTGATTCTTGTGGGAGAACAACTCCATTTGGCTCACTAACTTCACACACCATCAGGCTTCCAAGCAGCTCTCAAGGAAACTCAGTTTTCACACTCTAGGCTTAGTGCCCTTTGAGTGCATTATCTAGGAATGAACCTGGTAGAGCATCCCACACAAACGAATGCTCCACATGCGGGTTTCACATGCCACCAACTCCACATTCACAGGCAACTAAATCACCACAGCCGTTTTCAGATAGCCCTCAATGCAAAGGCTCTAGACACAATATTGGTGTGAGAGCTAATTCAATCAAGGAAACACTGCATGTTGGTGAAGGGCATATTGAAGAAGGATCGGCCGAGTGGTTCTTGTGGGAGAACAACTCCATTTGGCTCACTAACTTCACACACCATCAGGCTTCCAAGCAGCTCTCAAGGAAACTCAGTTTTCAACTCTATGCTTAGTGCCCTTTGAGTGCATTATCTAGGAATGAACCTGGTAGAGCATCCCACACAAACGAATGCTCCACATGCGGGTTTCACGTGCCACCAACTCCACATTCACAGGCAACTTCAGCGCCACAGCCGTTTTCAGATAGCCCTCAATGCAAAGGCTCTAGACGCAAATACTGGTGTGAGAGCTAATTCAATCAAGGAAACACTGCATGTTGGTGAAGGGCATATTGAAGAAGGATCAGCCAAGTGGTTCTTGTGGGAGAACAACTCCATTTGGCTCACTAGCTTCACACACCATCAGGCTTCCAAGCAGCTCTCAAGGAAACTCAGTTTTCACACTCTATGCTTAGTGCCCTTTGAGTGCATTATCTAGGAATGAACCTGGTAGAGCATCCCACACAAACGAATGCTCCACATGCGGGTTTCACATGCCACCAACTCCACATTCTCAGGCAACTTCAGCACCACAGCCGTTTTCAGATAGCCCTCAATGCAAAGGGTCTAGACGCAAATATTGGTGAGAGAGCTAATTCAATCAAGGAAACACTGCATGTTGGTGAAGGGCATATTGAAGAAGGATCAGCCGAGTGGTTCTTGTGGGAGAACAACTCCATTTGGCTCACTAACTTCACACACCATCAGGCTTCCAAGCAGCTCTCAAGGAAACTCAGTTTTCACACTCTATGCTTAGTGCCCTTTGAGTGCATTTTCTAGGAATGAACCTGGTAGAGCATCCCACACAAACGAATGCTCCACATGCGGGTTTCACATGCCACCAACTCCACATTCTCAGGCAACTTCAGCGCCACAGCCGTTTTCAGATAGCCCTCAATGCAAAGGCTCTAGACGCAAATATTGGTGTGAGAGCTAATTCAATCAAGGAAAACTGCATGTTGGTGAAGGGCATATTGAAGAAGGATCAGCCGAGTGATTCTTGTGGGAGAACAACTCCATTTGGCTCACTAACTTCACACACCATCAGGCTTCCAAGCAGCTCTCAAGGAAACTCAGTTTTCACACTCTAGGCTTAGTGCCCTTTGAGTGCATTATCTAGGAATGAACCTGGTAGAGCATCCCACACAAACGAATGCTCCACATGCGGGTTTCACATGCCACCAACTCCACATTCACAGGCAACTAAATCACCACAGCCGTTTTCAGATAGCCCTCAATGCAAAGGCTCTAGACACAATATTGGTGTGAGAGCTAATTCAATCAAGGAAACACTGCATGTTGGTGAAGGGCATATTGAAGAAGGATCGGCCGAGTGGTTCTTGTGGGAGAACAACTCCATTTGGCTCACTAACTTCACACACCATCAGGCTTCCAAGCAGCTCTCAAGGAAACTCAGTTTTCAACTCTATGCTTAGTGCCCTTTGAGTGCATTATCTAGGAATGAACCTGGTAGAGCATCCCACACAAACGAATGCTCCACATGCGGGTTTCACGTGCCACCAACTCCACATTCACAGGCAACTTCAGCGCCACAGCCGTTTTCAGATAGCCCTCAATGCAAAGGCTCTAGACGCAAATACTGGTGTGAGAGCTAATTCAATCAAGGAAACACTGCATGTTGGTGAAGGGCATATTGAAGAAGGATCAGCCAAGTGGTTCTTGTGGGAGAACAACTCCATTTGGCTCACTAGCTTCACACACCATCAGGCTTCCAAGCAGCTCTCAAGGAAACTCAGTTTTCACACTCTATGCTTAGTGCCCTTTGAGTGCATTATCTAGGAATGAACCTGGTAGAGCATCCCACACAAACGAATGCTCCACATGCGGGTTTCACATGCCACCAACTCCACATTCTCAGGCAACTTCAGCACCACAGCCGTTTTCAGATAGCCCTCAATGCAAAGGGTCTAGACGCAAATATTGGTGAGAGAGCTAATTCAATCAAGGAAACACTGCATGTTGGTGAAGGGCATATTGAAGAAGGATCAGCCGAGTGGTTCTTGTGGGAGAACAACTCCATTTGGCTCACTAACTTCACACACCATCAGGCTTCCAAGCAGCTCTCAAGGAAACTCAGTTTTCACACTCTAGGCTTAGTGCCCTTTGAGTGCATTATCTAGGAATGAACCTGGTAGAGCATCCCACAAAAACGAATGCTCCACATGCGGGTTTCACATGCCACCAACTCCACATTCTCAGGCAACTTCAGCGCCACAGCCGTTTTCAGATAGCCCTCAATGCAAAGGCTCTAGACGCAAATACTGGTGTGAGAGCTAATTCAATCAAGGAAACACTGCATGTTTGTGAAGGGCATATTGAAGAAGGATCAGCCGAGTGGTTCTTGTGGGAGAACAACTCCATTTGGCTCACTAACTTCACACACCATCAGGCTTCCAAGCAGCTCTCAAGGAAACTCAGTTTTCAACTCTATGCTTAGTGCCCTTTGAGTGCATTATCTAGGAATGAACCTGGTAGAGCATCCCACAAAAACGAATGCTCCACATGCGGGTTTCACATGCCACCAACTCCACATTCTCACGCAACTTCAGCGCCACAGACATTTTCAGATAGCCCTCAATGCAAAGGCTCTAGACGCAAATATTGGTGTGAGAGCTAATTCAATCAAGGAAACACTGCATGTTGGTGAAGGGCATATTGAAGAAGGATCAGCCGAGTGGTTCTTGTGGGAGAACAACTCCATTTGGCTCACTAACTTCACACACCATCAGGCTTCCAAGCAGCTCTCAAGGAAACTCAGTTTTCACACTCTATGCTTAGTGCCCTTTGAGTGCATTATCTAGGAATGAACCTGGTAGAACATCCCACACAAACGAATGCTCCACATGTGGGTTTCACATGCCACCAACTCCACATTCTCAGGCAACTAAATCACCACAGCCGTTTTCAGATAGCCCTCAATGCAAAGGCTCTAGACGCAATATTGGTGTGAGAGCTAATTCAATCAAGGAAACACTGCATGTTGGTGAAGGGCATATTGAAGAAGGATCAGCCGAGTGGTTCTTGTGGGAGAACAACTCCATTTGGCTCACTAACTTCACACACCATCAGGCTTCCAAGCAGCTCTCAAGGAAACTCAGTTTTCAACTCTATGCTTAGTGCCCTTTGAGTGCATTATCTAGGAATGAACCTGGTAGAGCATCCCACACAAACGAATGCTCCACATGCGCGTTTCACGTGCCACCAACTCCACATTCACAGGCAACTTCAGCGCCACAGCCGTTTTCAGATAGCCCTCAATGCAAAGGCTCTAGACGCAAATATTGGTATGAGAGCTAATTCAATCAAGGAAACACTGCATGTTGGTGAAGGGCATATTGAAGAAGGATCAGCCAAGTGGTTCTTGTGGGAGAACAACTCCATTTGGCTCACTAGCTTCACACACCATCAGGCTTCCAAGCAGCTCTCAAGGAAACTCAGTTTTCACACTCTAGGCTTAGTGCCCTTTGAGTGCATTATCTAGGAATGAACCTGGTAGAGCATCCCACACAAACAAATGCTCCACATGCGGGTTTCACATGCCACCAACTCCACATTCTCAGGCAACTTCAGCGACACAGCCGTTTTCAGATAGCCCTCAATGCAAAGGCTCTAGACGCAAATACTGGTGTGAGAGCTAATTCAATCAAGGAAACACTGCATGTTGGTGAAGGGCATATTGAAGAAGCATCAGCCGAGTGGTTCTTGTGGGAGAACAACTCCATTTGGCTCACTAACTTCACACACCATCAGGCTTCCAAGCAGCTCTCAAGGAAACTCAGTTTTCAACTCTATGCTTAGTGCCCTTTGAGTGCATTATCTAGGAATGAACCTGGTAGAGCATCCCACAAAAACGAATGCTCCACATGCGGGTTTCACGTGCCACCAACTCCACATTCTCACGCAACTTCAGCGCCACAGACATTTTCAGATAGCCCTCAATGCAAAGGCTCTAGACGCAAATATTGGTGTGAGAGCTAATTCAATCAAGGAAACACTGCATGTTGGTGAAGGGCATATTGAAGAAGGATCAGCCGAGTGGTTCTTGTGGGAGAACAACTCCATTTGGCTCACTAACTTCACACACCATCAGGCTTCCAAGCAGCTCTCAAGGAAACTCAGTTTTCACACTCTATGCTTAGTGCCCTTTGAGTGCATTATCTAGGAATGAACCTGGTAGAGCATCCCACACAAACGAATGCTCCACATGTGGGTTTCACATGCCACCAACTCCACATTCTCAGGCAACTAAATCACCACAGCCGTTTTCAGATAGCCCTCAATGCAAAGGCTCTAGACGCAATATTGGTGTGAGAGCTAATTCAATCAAGGAAACACTGCATGTTGGTGAAGGGCATATTGAAGAAGGATCAGCCGAGTGGTTCTTGTGGGAGAACAACTCCATTTGGCTCACTAACTTCACACACCATCAGGCTTCCAAGCAGCTCTCAAGGAAACTCAGTTTTCAACTCTATGCTTAGTGCCCTTTGAGTGCATTATCTAGGAATGAACCTGGTAGAGCATCCCACACAAACGAATGCTCCACATGCGCGTTTCACGTGCCACCAACTCCACATTCACAGGCAACTTCAGCGCCACAGCCGTTTTCAGATAGCCCTCAATGCAAAGGCTCTAGACGCAAATATTGGTATGAGAGCTAATTCAATCAAGGAAACACTGCATGTTGGTGAAGGGCATATTGAAGAAGGATCAGCCAAGTGGTTCTTGTGGGAGAACAACTCCATTTGGCTCACTAGCTTCACACACCATCAGGCTTCCAAGCAGCTCTCAAGGAAACTCAGTTTTCACACTCTAAGCTTAGTGCCCTTTGAGTGCATTATCTAGGAATGAACATGGTAGAGCATCCCACACAAACAAATGCTCCACATGCGGGTTTCACATGCCACCAACTCCACATTCTCAGGCAACTTCAGCGACACAGCCGTTTTCAGATAGCCCTCAATGCAAAGGCTCTAGACGCAAATACTGGTGTGAGAGCTAATTCAATCAAGGAAACACTGCATGTTGGTGAAGGGCATAATGAAGAAGGATCAGCCGAGTGGTTCTTGTGGGAGAACAACTCCATTTGGCTCACTAACTTCACACACCATCAGGCTTCCAAGCAGCTCTCAAGGAAACTCAGTTTTCACACTCTATGCTTAGTGCCCTTTGAGTGCATTATCTAGGAATGAACCTGGTAGAGCATCCCACACAAACGAATGCTCCACATGCGGGTTTCACATGCCACCAACTCCACATTCACAGGCAACTTCATCACCACAGCCGTTTTCAGATAGCCCTCAATGCAAAGGCTCTAGACGCAAATATTGGTGTGAGAGCTAATTCAATCAAGGAAACACTGCATGTTGGTGAAGGGCATATTGAAGAAGGATCAGCCGAGTGGTTCTTGTGGGAGAACAACTCCATTTGGCTCACTAACTTCACACACCATCAGGCTTCCAAGCAGCTCTCAAGGAAACTCAGTTTTCACGCTCTAGGCTTAGTGCCCTTTGAGTGCCTAGGACTAAAATGAAGCTTGGTGAGCATCCCACACAAACGAATGCTCCACATGCGGGTTTCACATGCCACCAACTCCACATTCACAGGCAACTAAATCACCACAGCCGTTTTCAGATAGCCCTCAATGCAAAGGCTCTAGACGCAATATTGGTGTGAGAGCTGATACAATCAAGGAAACACTGCATGTTGGTGAAGGGCATATTGAAGAAGGATCGGCCGAGTGGTTCTTGTGGGAGAACAACTCCATTTGGCTCAATAACTTCACACACCATCAGGCTTCCAAGCAGCTCTCAAGGAAACTCAGTTTTCACACTCTAGGCTTAGTGCCCTTTGAGTGCATTATCTAGGAATGAACCTGGTAGAGCATCCCACAAAAACGAATGCTCCACATGTGGGTTTCACATGCCACCAACTCCACATTCTCAGGCAACTAAATCACCACAGCCGTTTTCAGATAGCCCTCAATGCAAAGGCTCTAGACGCAATATTGGTGTGAGAGCTAATTCAATCAAGGAAACACTGCATGTTGGTGAAGGGCATATTGAAGAAGGATCAGCCGAGTGGTTCTTGTGGGAGAACAACTCCATTTGGCTCACTAGCTTCACACACCATCAGGCTTCCAAGCAGCTCTCAAGGAAACTCAGTTTTCACACTCTAGGCTTAGTGCCCTTTGAGTGCATTATCTAGGAATGAACCTGGTAGAGCATCCCACACAAACAAATGCTCCACATGCGGGTTTCACATGCCACCAACTCCACATTCTCAGGCAACTTCAGCGCCACAGCCGTTTTCAGATAGCCCTCAATGCAAAGGCTCTAGACGCAAATACTGGTGTGAGAGCTAATTCAATCAAGGAAACACTGCATGTTGGTGAAGGGCATAATGAAGAAGGATCAGCCGAGTGGTTCTTGTGGGAGAACAACTCCATTTGGCTCACTAACTTCACACACCATCAGGCTTCCAAGCAGCTCTCAAGGAAACTCAGTTTTCAACTCTATGCTTAGTGCCCTTTGAGTGCATTATCTAGGAATGAACCTGGTAGAACATCCCACACAAACGAATGCTCCACATGCGGGTTTCACATGCCACCAACTCCACATTCACAGGCAACTTCAGCGCCACAGCCGTTTTTAGATAGCCCTCAATGCAAAGGCTCTAGACGCAAATATTGGTATGAGAGCTGATTCAATCAAGGAAACACTGCATGTTGGTGAAGGGCATATTGAAGAAGGATCAGCTGAGTGGTTCTTGTGGGAGAACAACTCCATTTGGCTCACTAACTTCACACACCATCAGGCTTCCAAGCAGCTCTCAAGGAAACTCAGTTTTCACACTCTATGCTTAGTGCCCTTTGAGTGCATTATCTAGGAATGAACCTGGTAGAGCATCCCACACAAACGAATGCTCCACATGCGGGTTTCACATGCCACCAACTCCACATTCACAGGCAACTTCATCACCACAGCCGTTTTCAGATAGCCCTCAATGCAAAGGCTCTAGACGCAAATATTGGTGTGAGAGCTAATTCAATCAAGGAAACACTGCATGTTGGTGAAGGGCATATTGAAGAAGGATCAGCCGAGTGGTTCTTGTGGGAGAACAACTCCATTTGGCTCACTAACTTCACACACCATCAGGCTTCCAAGCAGCTCTCAAGGAAACTCAGTTTTCACGCTCTAGGCTTAGTGCCCTTTGAGTGCCTAGGACTAAAATGAAGCTTGGTGAGCATCCCACACAAAACGAATGCTCCACATGCGGGTTTCACATGCCACCAACTCCACATTCACAGGCAACTAAATCACCACAGCCGTTTTCAGATAGCCCTCAATGCAAAGGCTCTAGACGCAATATTGGTGTGAGAGCTAATACAATCAAGGAAACACTGCATGTTGGTGAAGGGCATATTGAAGAAGGATCGGCCGAGTGGTTCTTGTGGGAGAACAACTCCATTTGGCTCAATAACTTCACACACCATCAGGCTTCCAAGCAGCTCTCAAGGAAACTCAGTTTTCACACTCTAGGCTTAGTGCCCTTTGAGTGCATTATCTAGGAATGAACCTGGTAGAGCATCCCACAAAAACGAATGCTCCACATGCGGGTTTCACATGCCACCAACTCCACATTCTCAGGCAACTTCAGCGCCACAGCCGTTTTCAGATAGCCCTCAATGCAAAGGCTCTAGACGCAAATACTGGTGTGAGAGCTAATTCAATCAAGGAAACACTGCATGTTGGTGAAGGGCATATTGAAGAAGGATCAGCCGAGTGGTTCTTGTGGGAGAACAACTCCATTTGGCTCACTAACTTCACACACCATCAGGCTTCCAAGCAGCTCTCAAGGAAACTCAGTTTTCAACTCTAGGCTTAGTGCCCTTTGAGTGCATTATCTAGGAATGAACCTGGTAGAGCATCCCACAAAAACGAATGCTCCACATGCGGGTTTCACGTGCCACCAACTCCACATTCTCAGGCAACTTCAGCGCCACAGACATTTTCAGATAGCCCTCAATGCAAAGGCTCTAGACGCAAATATTGGTGTGAGAGCTAATTCAATCAAGGAAACACTGCATGTTGGTGAAGGGCATATTGAAGAAGGATCAGCCGAGTGGTTCTTGTGGGAGAACAACTCCATTTGGCTCACTAACTTCACACACCATCAGGCTTCCAAGCAGCTCTCAAGGAAACTCAGTTTTCACACTCTAGGCTTAGTGCCCTTTGAGTGCATTATCTAGGAATGAACTTGGTAGAGCATCCCACACAAACGAATGCTCCACATGCGGGTTTCACATGCCACCAACTCCACATTCACAGGCAACTAAATCACCACAGCCGTTTTCAGATAGCCCTCATTGCAAAGGCTCTAGACGCAATATTGGTGTGAGAGCTAATTCAATCAAGGAAACACTGCATGTTGGTGAAGGGCATATTGAAGAAGGATCGGCCGAGTGGTTCTTGTGGGAGAACAACTCCATTTGGCTCACTAACTTCACACACCATCAGGCTTCCAAGCAGCTCTCAAGGAAACTCAGTTTTCAACTCTATGCTTAGTGCCCTTTGAGTGCATTATCTAGGAATGAACCTGGTAGAGCATCCCACACAAACGAATGCTCCACATGCGGGTTTCACGTGCCACCAACTCCACATTCACAGGCAACTTCAGCGCCACAGCCGTTTTCAGATAGCCCTCAATGCAAAGGCTCTAGACGCAAATATTGGTATGAGAGCTAATTCAATCAAGGAAACACTGCATGTTGGTGAAGGGCATATTGAAGAAGGATCAGCCGAGTGGTTCTTGTGGGAGAACAACTCCATTTGGCTCACTAACTTCACACACCATCAGGCTTCCAAGCAGCTCTCAAGGAAACTCAGTTTTCAACTCTAGGCTTAGTGCCCTTTGAGTGCATTATCTAGGAATGAACCTGGTAGAGCATCCCACACAAACGAATGCTCCACATGCGGGTTTCACGTGCCACCAACTCCACATTCTCACGCAACTTCAGCGCCACAGACATTTTCAGATAGCCCTCAATGCAAAGGCTCTAGACGCAAATATTGGTGTGAGAGCTAATTCAATCAAGGAAACACTGCATGTTGGTGAAGGGCATATTGAAGAAGGATCAGCCGAGTGGTTCTTGTGGGAGAACAACTCCATTTGGCTCACTAACTTCACACACCATCAGGCTTCCAAGCAGCTCTCAAGGAAACTCAGTTTTCACACTCTATGCTTAGTGCCCTTTGAGTGCATTATCTAGGAATGAACCTGGTAGAGCATCCCACACAAACGAATGCTCCACATGCGGGTTTCACATGCCACCAACTCCACATTCTCAGGCAACTAAATCACCACAGCCGTTTTCAGATAGCCCTCAATGCAAAGGCTCTAGACGCAATATTGGTGTGAGAGCTAATTCAATCAAGGAAACACTGCATGTTGGTGAAGGGCATATTGAAGAAGGATCAGCCGAGTGGTTCTTGTGGGAGAACAACTCCATTTGGCTCACTAGCTTCACACACCATCAGGCTTCCAAGCAGCTCTCAAGGAAACTCAGTTTTCACACTCTATGCTTAGTGCCCTTTGAGTGCATTATCTAGGAATGAACCTGGTAGAGCATCCCACACAAACAAATGCTCCACATGCGGGTTTCACATGCCACCAACTCCACATTCTCAGGCAACTTCAGCGCCACAGCCGTTTTCAGATAGCCCTCAATGCAAAGGCTCTAGACGCAAATACTGGTGTGAGAGCTAATTCAATCAAGGAAACACTGCATGTTGGTGAAGGGCATAATGAAGAAGGATCAGCCGAGTGGTTCTTGTGGGAGAACAACTCCATTTGGCTCACTAACTTCACACACCATCAGGCTTCCAAGCAGCTCTCAAGGAAACTCAGTTTTCAACTCTATGCTTAGTGCCCTTTGAGTGCATTATCTAGGAATGAACCTGGTAGAGCATCCCACACAAACGAATGCTCCACATGCGGGTTTCACATGCCACCAACTCCACATTCACAGGCAACTTCAGCGCCACAGCCGTTTTTAGATAGCCCTCAATGCAAAGGCTCTAGACGCAAATATTGGTATGAGAGCTGATTCAATCAAGGAAACACTGCATGTTGGTGAAGGGCATATTGAAGAAGGATCAGCTGAGTGGTTCTTGTGGGAGAACAACTCCATTTGGCTCACTAACTTCACACACCATCAGGCTTCCAAGCAGCTCTCAAGGAAACTCAGTTTTCACACTCTATGCTTAGTGCCCTTTGAGTGCATTATCTAGGAATGAACCTGGTAGAGCATCCCACACAAACGAATGCTCCACATGCGGGTTTCACATGCCACCAACTCCACATTCACAGGCAACTTCATCACCACAGCCGTTTTCAGATAGCCCTCAATGCAAAGGCTCTAGACGCAAATATTGGTGTGAGAGCTAATTCAATCAAGGAAACACTGCATGTTGGTGAAGGGCATATTGAAGAAGGATCAGCCGAGTGGTTCTTGTGGGAGAACAACTCCATTTGGCTCACTAACTTCACACACCATCAGGCTTCCAAGCAGCTCTCAAGGAAACTCAGTTTTCACGCTCTAGGCTTAGTGCCCTTTGAGTGCCTAGGACTAAAATGAAGCTTGGTGAGCATCCCACACAAACGAATGCTCCACATGCGGGTTTCACATGCCACCAACTCCACATTCACAGGCAACTAAATCACCTCAGCCGTTTTCAGATAGCCCTCAATGCAAAGGCTCTAGACGCAATATTGGTGTGAGAGCTAATACAATCAAGGAAACACTGCATGTTGGTGAAGGGCATATTGAAGAAGGATCGGCCGAGTGGTTCTTGTGGGAGAACAACTCCATTTGGCTCAATAACTTCACACACCATCAGGCTTCCAAGCAGCTCTCAAGGAAACTCAGTTTTCACACTCTATGCTTAGTGCCCTTTGAGTGCCTAGGACTAAAATGAAGCTTGGTGAGCATCCCACACAAACGAATGCTCCACATGCGGGTTTCACATGCCACCAACTCCACATTCACAGGCAACTAAATCACCACAGCCGTTTTCAGATAGCCCTCAATGCAAAGGCTCTAGACGCAAATATTGGTGTGAGAGCTAATTCAATCAAGGAAACACTGCATGTTGGTGAAGGGCATATTGAAGAAGGATCAGCCGAGTGGTTCTTGTGGGAGAACAACTCCATTTGGCTCACTAACTTCACACACCATCAGGCTTCCAAGCAGCTCTCAAGGAAACTCAGTTTTCACACTCTATGCTTAGTGCCCTTTGAGTGCATTATCTAGGAATGAACCTGGTAGAGCATCCCACACAAACGAATGCTCCACATGCGGGTTTCACATGCCACCAACTCCACATTCACAGGCAACTAAATCACCACAGCCGTTTTCAGATAGCCCGCAATGCAAAGGCTCTAGACGCAATATTGGTGTGAGAGCTAATTCAATCAAGGAAACACTGCATGTTGGTGAAGGGCATATTGAAGAAGGATCGGCCGAGTGGTTCTTGTGGGAGAACAACTCCATTTGGCTCACTAACTTCACACACCATCAGGCTTCCAAGCAGCTCTCAAGGAAACTCAGTTTTCAACTCTATGCTTAGTGCCCTTTGAGTGCATTATCTAGGAATGAACCTGGTAGAGCATCCCACACAAACGAATGCTCCACATGCGGGTTTCACGTGCCACCAACTCCACATTCACAGGCAACTTCAGCGCCACAGCCGTTTTCAGATAGCCCTCAATGCAAAGGCTCTAGACGCAAATATTGGTATGAGAGCTAATTCAATCAAGGAAACACTGCATGTTGGTGAAGGGCATATTGAAGAAGGATCAGCCAAGTGGTTCTTGTGGGAGAACAACTCCATTTGGCTCACTAGCTTCACACACCATCAGGCTTCCAAGCAGCTCTCAAGGAAACTCGGTTTTCACACTCTATGCTTAGTGCCCTTTGAGTGCATTATCTAGGAATGAACCTGGTAGAGCATCCCACACAAACGAATGCTCCACATGCGGGTTTCACATGCCACCAACTCCACATTCTCAGGCAACTTCAGCACCACAGCCGTTTTCAGATAGCCCTCAATGCAAAGGCTCTAGACGCAAATATTGGTATGAGAGCTAATTCAATCAAGGAAACACTGCATGTTGGTGAAGGGCATATTGAAGAAGGATCAGCCGAGTGGTTCTTGTGGGAGAACAACTCCATTTGGCTCACTAACTTCACACACCATCAGGCTTCCAAGCAGCTCTCAAGGAAACTCAGTTTTCACACTCTATGCTTAGTGCCCTTTGAGTGCATTATCTAGGAATGAACC
>NW_026700807.1:0-36570 GCF_030435755.1 Ochotona princeps | reverse complement strand
TCCCACACAAACGAATGCTCCACATGCGGGTTTCACATGCCACCAACTCCACATTCACAGGCAACTTCAGCGCCACAGCCGTTTTCAGATAGCCCTCAATGCAAAGGCTCTAGACGCAAATATTGGTGTGAGAGCTAATTCAATCAAGGAAACACTGCATGTTGGTGAAGGGCATATTGAAGAAGGATCAGCCGAGTGGTTCTTGTGGGAGAACAACTCCATTTGGCTCACTAACTTCACACACCATCATGCTTCCAAGCAGCTCTCAAGGAAACTCAGTTTTCACACTCTATGCTTAGTGCCCTTTGAGTGCATTATCTAGGAATGAACCTGGTAGAGCATCCCACACAAACGAATGCTCCACATGCGGGTTTCACATGCCACCAACTCCACATTCACAGGCAACTTCAGCGCCACAGCCGTTTCAGATAGCCCTCAATGCAAAGGCTCTAGACGGAAATATTGGTGTGAGAGCTAATTCAATCAAGGAAACACTGCATGTTGGTGAAGGGCATATTGAAGAAGGATCAGCCGAGTGGTTCTTGTGGGAGAACAACTCCATTTGGCTCACTAACTTCACACACCATCAGGCTTCCAAGCAGCTCTCAAGGAAACTCAGTTTTCACACTCTATGCTTAGTGCCCTTTGAGTGCATTATCTAGGAATGAACCTGGTAGAGCATCCCACACAAACGAATGCTCCACATGCGGGTTTCACATGCCACCAACTCCACATTCACAGGCAACTTCAGCGCCACAGCCGTTTTCAGATAGCCCTCAATGCAAAGGCTCTAGACGCAAATATTGGTGTGAGAGCTAATTCAATCAAGGAAACACTGCATGTTGGTGAAGGGCATATTGAAGAAGGATCAGCCGAGTGGTTCTTGTGGGAGAACAACTCCATTTGGCTCACTAACTTCACACACCATCAGGCTTCCAAGCAGCTCTCAAGGAAACTCAGTTTTCACACTCTATGCTTAGTGCCCTTTGAGTGCATTATCTAGGAATGAACCTGGTAGAGCATCCCACACAAACGAATGCTCCACATGCGGGTTTCACATGCCACCAACTCCACATTCACAGGCAACTTCAGCGCCACAGCCGTTTTCAGATAGCCCTCAATGCAAAGGCTCTAGACGCAAATATTGGTGTGAGAGCTAATTCAATCAAGGAAACACTGCATGTTGGTGAAGGGCATATTGAAGAAGGATCAGCCAAGTGGTTCTTGTGGGAGAACAACTCCATTTGGCTCACTAACTTCACACACCATCAGGCTTCCAAGCAGCTCTCAAGGAAACTCAGTTTTCACACTCTATGCTTAGTGCCCTTTGAGTGCATTATCTAGGAATGAACCTGGTAGAGCATCCCACACAAACGAATGCTCCACATGCGGGTTTCACATGCCACCAACTCCACATTCACAGGCAACTTCAGCGCCACAGCCGTTTTCAGATAGCCCTCAATGCAAAGGCTCTAGACGCAAATATTGGTGTGAGAGCTAATTCAATCAAGGAAACACTGCATGTTGGTGAAGGGCATATTGAAGAAGGATCAGCCGAGTGGTTCTTGTGGGAGAACAACTCCATTTGGCTCACTAACTTCACACACATCAGGCTTCCAAGCAGCTCTCAAGGAAACTCAGTTTTCACACTCTATGCTTAGTGCCCTTTGAGTGCATTATCTAGGAATGAACCTGGTAGAGCATCCCACACAAACGAATGCTCCACATGCGGGTTTCACATGCCACCAACTCCACATTCACAGGCAACTTCAGCGCCACAGCCGTTTTCAGATAGCCCTCAATGCAAAGGCTCTAGACGCAAATATTGGTGTGAGAGCTAATTCAATCAAGGAAACACTGCATGTTGGTGAAGGGCATATTGAAGAAGGATCAGCCGAGTGGTTCTTGTGGAGAACAACTCCATTTGGCTCACTAACTTCACACACCATCAGGCTTCCAAGCAGCTCTCAAGGAAACTCAGTTTTCACACTCTATGCTTAGTGCCCTTTGAGTGCATTATCTAGGAATGAACCTGGTAGAGCATCCCACACAAACGAATGCTCCACATGCGGGTTTCACATGCCACCAACTCCACATTCACAGGCAACTTCAGCGCCACAGCCGTTTTCAGATAGCCCTCAATGCAAAGGCTCTAGACGCAAATATTGGTGTGAGAGCTAATTCAATCAAGGAAACACTGCATGTTGGTGAAGGGCATATTGAAGAAGGATCAGCCGAGTGGTTCTTGTGGGAGAACAACTCCATTTGGCTCACTAACTTCACACACCATCAGGCTTCCAAGCAGCTCTCAAGGAAACTCAGTTTTCACACTCTATGCTTAGTGCCCTTTGAGTGCATTATCTAGGAATGAACCTGGTAGAGCATCCCACACAAACGAATGCTCCACATGCGGGTTTCACATGCCACCAACTCCACATTCACAGGCAACTTCAGCGCCACAGCCGTTTTCAGATAGCCCTCAATGCAAAGGCTCTAGACGCAAATATTGGTGTGAGAGCTAATTCAATCAAGGAAACACTGCATGTTGGTGAAGGGCATATTGAAGAAGGATCAGCCGAGTGGTTCTTGTGGGAGAACAACTCCATTTGGCTCACTAACTTCACACACCATCATGCTTCCAAGCAGCTCTCAAGGAAACTCAGTTTTCACACTCTATGCTTAGTGCCCTTTGAGTGCATTATCTAGGAATGAACCTGGTAGAGCATCCCACACAAACGAATGCTCCACATGCGGGTTTCACATGCCACCAACTCCACATTCACAGGCAACTTCAGCGCCACAGCCGTTTTCAGATAGCCCTCAATGCAAAGGCTCTAGACGGAAATATTGGTGTGAGAGCTAATTCAATCAAGGAAACACTGCATGTTGGTGAAGGGCATATTGAAGAAGGATCAGCCGAGTGGTTCTTGTGGGAGAACAACTCCATTTGGCTCACTAACTTCACACACCATCAGGCTTCCAAGCAGCTCTCAAGGAAACTCAGTTTTCACACTCTATGCTTAGTGCCCTTTGAGTGCATTATCTAGGAATGAACCTGGTAGAGCATCCCACACAAACGAATGCTCCACATGCGGGTTTCACATGCCACCAACTCCACATTCACAGGCAACTTCAGCGCCACAGCCGTTTTCAGATAGCCCTCAATGCAAAGGCTCTAGACGCAAATATTGGTGTGAGAGCTAATTCAATCAAGGAAACACTGCATGTTGGTGAAGGGCATATTGAAGAAGGATCAGCCGAGTGGTTCTTGTGGAGAACAACTCCATTTGGCTCACTAACTTCACACACCATCAGGCTTCCAAGCAGCTCTCAAGGAAACTCAGTTTTCACACTCTATGCTTAGTGCCCTTTGAGTGCATTATCTAGGAATGAACCTGGTAGAGCATCCCACACAAACGAATGCTCCACATGCGGGTTTCACATGCCACCAACTCCACATTCACAGGCAACTTCAGCGCCACAGCCGTTTTCAGATAGCCCTCAATGCAAAGGCTCTAGACGCAAATATTGGTGTGAGAGCTAATTCAATCAAGGAAACACTGCATGTTGGTGAAGGGCATATTGAAGAAGGATCAGCCGAGTGGTTCTTGTGGGAGAACAACTCCATTTGGCTCACTAACTTCACACACCATCAGGCTTCCAAGCAGCTCTCAAGGAAACTCAGTTTTCACACTCTATGCTTAGTGCCCTTTGAGTGCATTATCTAGGAATGAACCTGGTAGAGCATCCCACACAAACGAATGCTCCACATGCGGGTTTCACATGCCACCAACTCCACATTCACAGGCAACTTCAGCGCCACAGCCGTTTTCAGATAGCCCTCAATGCAAAGGCTCTAGACGCAAATATTGGTGTGAGAGCTAATTCAATCAAGGAAACACTGCATGTTGGTGAAGGGCATATTGAAGAAGGATCAGCCGAGTGGTTCTTGTGGGAGAACAACTCCATTTGGCTCACTAACTTCACACACCATCAGGCTTCCAAGCAGCTCTCAAGGAAACTCAGTTTTCACACTCTATGCTTAGTGCCCTTTGAGTGCATTATGTAGGAATGAACCTGGTAGAGCATCCCACACAAACGAATGCTCCACATGCGGGTTTCACATGCCACCAACTCCACATTCACAGGCAACTTCAGCGCCACAGCCGTTTTCAGATAGCCCTCAATGCAAAGGCTCTAGACGCAAATATTGGTGTGAGAGCTAATTCAATCAAGGAAACACTGCATGTTGGTGAAGGGCATATTGAAGAAGGATCAGCCGAGTGGTTCTTGTGGGAGAACAACTCCATTTGGCTCACTAACTTCACACACCATCATGCTTCCAAGCAGCTCTCAAGGAAACTCAGTTTTCACACTCTATGCTTAGTGCCCTTTGAGTGCATTATCTAGGAATGAACCTGGTAGAGCATCCCACACAAACGAATGCTCCACATGCGGGTTTCACATGCCACCAACTCCACATTCACAGGCAACTTCAGCGCCACAGCCGTTTTCAGATAGCCCTCAATGCAAAGGCTCTAGACGGAAATATTGGTGTGAGAGCTAATTCAATCAAGGAAACACTGCATGTTGGTGAAGGGCATATTGAAGAAGGATCAGCCGAGTGGTTCTTGTGGGAGAACAACTCCATTTGCTCACTAACTTCACACACCATCAGGCTTCCAAGCAGCTCTCAAGGAAACTCAGTTTTCACACTCTATGCTTAGTGCCCTTTGAGTGCATTATCTAGGAATGAACCTGGTAGAGCATCCCACACAAACGAATGCTCCACATGCGGGTTTCACATGCCACCAACTCCACATTCACAGGCAACTTCAGCGCCACAGCCGTTTTCAGATAGCCCTCAATGCAAAGGCTCTAGACGCAAATATTGGTGTGAGAGCTAATTCAATCAAGGAAACACTGCATGTTGGTGAAGGGCATATTGAAGAAGGATCAGCCGAGTGGTTCTTGTGGGAGAACAACTCCATTTGGCTCACTAACTTCACACACATCAGGCTTCCAAGCAGCTCTCAAGGAAACTCAGTTTTCACACTCTATGCTTAGTGCCCTTTGAGTGCATTATCTAGGAATGAACCTGGTAGAGCATCCCACACAAACGAATGCTCCACATGCGGGTTTCACATGCCACCAACTCCACATTCACAGGCAACTTCAGCGCCACAGCCGTTTTCAGATAGCCCTCAATGCAAAGGCTCTAGACGCAAATATTGGTGTGAGAGCTAATTCAATCAAGGAAACACTGCATGTTGGTGAAGGGCATATTGAAGAAGGATCAGCCGAGTGGTTCTTGTGGGAGAACAACTCCATTTGGCTCACTAACTTCACACACCATCAGGCTTCCAAGCAGCTCTCAAGGAAACTCAGTTTTCACACTCTATGCTTAGTGCCCTTTGAGTGCATTATCTAGGAATGAACCTGGTAGAGCATCCCACACAAACGAATGCTCCACATGCGGGTTTCACATGCCACCAACTCCACATTCACAGGCAACTTCAGCGCCACAGCCGTTTTCAGATAGCCCTCAATGCAAAGGCTCTAGACGCAAATATTGGTGTGAGAGCTAATTCAATCAAGGAAACACTGCATGTTGGTGAAGGGCATATTGAAGAAGGATCAGCCGAGTGGTTCTTGTGGGAGAACAACTCCATTTGGCTCACTAACTTCACACACCATCAGGCTTCCAAGCAGCTCTCAAGGAAACTCAGTTTTCACACTCTATGCTTAGTGCCCTTTGAGTGCATTATCTAGGAATGAACCTGGTAGAGCATCCCACACAAACGAATGCTCCACATGCGGGTTTCACATGCCACCAACTCCACATTCACAGGCAACTTCAGCGCCACAGCCGTTTTCAGATAGCCCTCAATGCAAAGGCTCTAGACGCAAATATTAGTGTGAGAGCTAATTCAATCAAGGAAACACTGCATGTTGGTGAAGGGCATATTGAAGAAGGATCAGCCGAGTGGTTCTGGTGGGAGAACAACTCCATTTGGCTCACTAACTTCACACACCATCAGGCTTCCAAGCAGCTCTCAAGGAAACTCAGTTTTCACACTCTATGCTTAGTGCCCTTGGAGTGCATTATCTAGGAATGAACCTGGTAGAGCATCCCACACAAACGAATGCTCCACATGCGGGTTTCACATGCCACCAACTCCACATTCACAGGCAACTTCAGCGCCACAGCCGTTTTCAGATAGCCCTCAATGCAAAGGCTCTAGACGCAAATATTGGTGTGAGAGCTAATTCAATCAAGGAAACACTGCATGTTGGTGAAGGGCATATTGAAGAAGGATCAGCCGAGTGGTTCTTGTGGGAGAACAACTCCATTTGGCTCACTAACTTCACACACCATCAGGCTTCCAAGCAGCTCTCAAGGAAACTCAGTTTTCACACTCTATGCTTAGTGCCCTTTGAGTGCATTATCTAGGAATGAACCTGGTAGAGCATCCCACACAAACGAATGCTCCACATGCGGGTTTCACATGCCACCAACTCCACATTCACAGGCAACTTCAGCGCCACAGCCGTTTTCAGATAGCCCTCAATGCAAAGGCTCTAGACGCAAATATTGGTGTGAGAGCTAATTCAATCAAGGAAACACTGCATGTTGGTGAAGGGCATATTGAATGGATCAGCCGAGTGGTTCTTGTGGGAGAACAACTCCATTTGGCTCACTAACTTCACACACCATCAGGCTTCCAAGCAGCTCTCAAGGAAACTCAGTTTTCACACTCTATGCTTAGTGCCCTTTGAGTGCATTATCTAGGAATGAACCTGGTAGAGCATCCCACACAAACGAATGCTCCACATGCGGGTTTCACATGCCACCAACTCCACATTCACAGGCAACTTCAGCGCCACAGCCGTTTTCAGATAGCCCTCAATGCAAAGGCTCTAGACGCAAATATTGGTGTGAGAGCTAATTCAATCAAGGAAACACTGCATGTTGGTGAAGGGCATATTGAAGAAGGATCAGCCGAGTGGTTCTTGTGGGAGAACAACTCCATTTGCTCACTAACTTCACACACCATCAGGCTTCCAAGCAGCTCTCAAGGAAACTCAGTTTTCACACTCTATGCTTAGTGCCCTTTGAGTGCATTATCTAGGAATGAACCTGGTAGAGCATCCCACACAAACGAATGCTCCACATGCGGTTTCACATGCCACCAACTCCACATTCACAGGCAACTTCAGCGCCACAGCCGTTTTCAGATAGCCCTCAATGCAAAGGCTCTAGACGCAAATATTGGTGTGAGAGCTAATTCAATCAAGGAAACACTGCATGTTGGTGAAGGGCATATTGAAGAAGGATCAGCCGAGTGGTTCTTGTGGGAGAACAACTCCATTTGGCTCACTAACTTCACACACCATCAGGCTTCCAAGCAGCTCTCAAGGAAACTCAGTTTTCACACTCTATGCTTAGTGCCCTTTGAGTGCATTATCTAGGAATGAACCTGGTAGAGCATCCCACACAAACGAATGCTCCACATGCGGGTTTCACATGCCACCAACTCCACATTCACAGGCAACTTCAGCGCCACAGCCGTTTTCAGATAGCCCTCAATGCAAAGGCTCTAGACGCAAATATTAGGTGTGAGAGCTAATTCAATCAAGGAAACACTGCATGTTGGTGAAGGGCATATTGAAGAAGGATCAGCCGAGTGGTTCTTGTGGGAGAACAACTCCATTTGGCTCACTAACTTCACACACCATCAGGCTTCCAAGCAGCTCTCAAGGAAACTCAGTTTTCACACTCTATGCTTAGTGCCCTTGGAGTGCATTATCTAGGAATGAACCTGGTAGAGCATCCCACACAAACGAATGCTCCACATGCGGGTTTCACATGCCACCAACTCCACATTCACAGGCAACTTCAGCGCCACAGCCGTTTTCAGATAGCCCTCAATGCAAAGGCTCTAGACGCAAATATTGGTGTGAGAGCTAATTCAATCAAGGAAACACTGCATGTTGGTGAAGGGCATATTGAAGAAGGATCAGCCGAGTGGTTCTTGTGGGAGAACAACTCCATTTGGCTCACTAACTTCACACAGCATCAGGCTTCCAAGCAGCTCTCAAGGAAACTCAGTTTTCACACTCTATGCTTAGTGCCCTTGGAGTGCATTATCTAGGAATGAACCTGGTAGAGCATCCCACACAAACGAATGCTCCACATGCGGGTTTCACATGCCACCAACTCCACATTCACAGGCAACTTCAGCGCCACAGCCGTTTTCAGATAGCCCTCAATGCAAAGGCTCTAGATGCAAATATTGGTGTGAGAGCTAATTCAATCAAGGAAACACTGCATGTTGGTGAAGGGCATATTGAAGAAGGATCAGCCGAGTGGTTCTTGTGGGAGAACAACTCCATTTGGCTCACTAACTTCACACACCATCAGGCTTCCAAGCAGCTCTCAAGGAAACTCAGTTTTCACACTCTATGCTTAGTGCCCTTTGAGTGCATTATCTAGGAATGAACCTGGTAGAGCATCCCACACAAACGAATGTTCCACATGCGGGTTTCACATGCCACCAACTCCACATTCACAGGCAACTTCAGCGCCACAGCCGTTTTCAGATAGCCCTCAATGCAAAGGCTCTAGACGCAAATATTAGTGTGAGAGCTAATTCACTCAAGGAAACACTGCATGTTGGTGAAGGGCATATTGAAGAAGGATCAGCCGAGTGGTTCTTGTGGGAGAACAACTCCATTTGGCTCACTAACTTCACACACCATCAGGCTTCCAAGCAGCTCTCAAGGAAACTCAGTTTTCACACTCTATGCTTAGTGCCCTTTGAGTGCATTATCTAGGAATGAACCTGGTAGAGCATCCCACACAAACGAATGCTCCACATGCGGGTTTCACATGCCACCAACTCCACATTCACAGGCAACTTCAGCGCCACAGCCGTTTTCAGATAGCCCTCAATGCAAAGGCTCTAGACGCAAATATTGGTGTGAGAGCTAATTCAATCAAGGAAACACTGCATGTTGGTGAAGGGCATATTGAAGAAGGATCAGCCAAGTGGTTCTTGTGGGAGAACAACTCCATTTGGCTCACTAACTTCACACACCATCAGGCTTCCAAGCAGCTCTCAAGGAAACTCAGTTTTCACACTCTATGCTTAGTGCCCTTTGAGTGCATTATCTAGGAATGAACCTGGTAGAGCATCCCACACAAACGAATGTTCCACATGCGGGTTTCACATGCCACCAACTCCACATTCACAGGCAACTTCAGCGCCACAGCCGTTTTCAGATAGCCCTCAATGCAAAGGCTCTAGACGCAAATATTGGTGTGAGAGCTAATTCAATCAAGGAAACACTGCATGTTGGTGAAGGGCATATTGAAGAAGGATCAGCCGAGTGGTTCTTGTGGGAGAACAACTCCATTTGGCTCACTAACTTCACACACCATCAGGCTTCCAAGCAGCTCTCAAGGAAACTCAGTTTTCACACTCTATGCTTAGTGCCCTTTGAGTGCATTATCTAGGAATGAACCTGGTAGAGCATCCCACACAAACGAATGCTCCACATGCGGGTTTCACATGCCACCAACTCCACATTCACAGGCAACTTCAGCGCCACAGCCGTTTTCAGATAGCCCTCATTGCAAAGGCTCTAGACGCAAATATTGGTGTGAGAGCTAATTCAATCAAGGAAACACTGCATGTTGGTGAAGGGCATATTGAAGAAGGATCAGCCGAGTGGTTCTTGTGGGAGAACAACTCCATTTGGCTCACTAACTTCACACACCATCAGGCTTCCAAGCAGCTCTCAAGGAAACTCAGTTTTCACACTCTATGCTTAGTGCCCTTTGTATGGCTAGGACTGAAATGAACCTGGTAGAGCATCCCACACAAACGAATGTTCCACATGCGGGTTTCACATGCCACCAACTCCACATTCACAGGCAACTTCAGCGCCACAGCCGTTTTCAGATAGCCCTCAATGCAAAGGCTCTAGACGCAAATATTGGTGTGATTGCTAATTCAATCAAGGAAACACTGCATGTTGGTGAAGGGCATATTGAAGAAGGATCAGCCGAGTGGTTCTTGTGGGAGAACAACTCCATTTGGCTCACTAACTTCACACACCATCAGGCTTCCAAGCAGCTCTCAAGGAAACTCAGTTTTCACACTCTATGCTTAGTGCCCTTTGAGTGCATTATCTAGGAATGAACCTGGTAGAGCATCCCACACAAACGAATGCTCCACATGCGGTTTCACATGCCACCAACTCCACATTCACAGGCAACATCAGCGCCACAGCCGTTTTCAGATAGCCCTCAATGCAAAGGTTCTAGACGCAAATATTTGTGTGAGAGCTAATTCAATCAAGGAAACAATACATGCTGGTGAAGGGCATATTGAAGAAGGATCAGCCGAGTGGTTCTTGTGGGAGAACAACTCCATTTGGCTCACTAACTTCACACACCATCAGGCTTCCAAGCAGCTCTCAAGGAAACTCAGTTTTCACACTCTATGCTTAGTGCCCTTTGTATGGCTAGGACTGAAATGAACCTGGTAGAGCATCCCACACAAACGAATGCTCCACATGCGGGTTTCACATGCCACCAACTCCACATTCACAGGCAACTTCAGCGCCACAGCCGTTTTCAGATAGCCCTCAATGCAAAGGCTCTAGACGCAAATATTGGTGTGAGAGCTAATTCAATCAAGGAAACACTGCATGTTGGTGAAGGGCATATTGAAGAAGGATCAGCCGAGTGGTTCTTGTGGGAGAACAACTCCATTTGGCTCACTAACTTCACACACCATCAGGCTTCCAAGCAGCTCTCAAGGAAACTCAGTTTTCACACTCTATGCTTAGTGCCCTTTGAGTGCATTATCTAGGAATGAACCTGGTAGAGCATCCCACACAAACGAATGCTCCACATGCGGGTTTCACATGCCACCAACTCCACATTCACAGGCAACTTCAGCGCCACAGCCGTTTTCAGATAGCCCTCAATGCAAAGGCTCTAGACGCAAATATTGGTGTGAGAGCTAATTCAATCAAGGAAACACTGCATGTTGGTGAAGGGCATATTGAAGAAGGATCAGCCGAGTGGTTCTTGTGGGAGAACAACTCCATTTGGCTCACTAACTTCACACACCATCAGGCTTCCAAGCAGCTCTCAAGGAAACTCAGTTTTCACACTCTATGCTTAGTGCCCTTTGTATGGCTAGGACTGAAATGAACCTGGTAGAGCATCCCACACAAACGAATGCTCCACATGCGGGTTTCACATGCCACCAACTCCACATTCACAGGCAACTTCAGCGCCACAGCCGTTTTCAGATAGCCCTCAATGCAAAGGCTCTAGACGCAAATATTGGTGTGAGAGCTAATTCAATCAAGGAAACACTGCATGTTGGTGAAGGGCATATTGAAGAAGGATCAGCCGAGTGGTTCTTGTGGGAGAACAACTCCATTTGGCTCACTAACTTCACACACCATCAGTCTTCCAAGCAGCTCTCAAGGAAACTCAGTTTTCACACTCTATGCTTAGTGCCCTTTGAGTGCATTATCTAGGAATGAACCTGGTAGAGCATCCCACACAAACGAATGCTCCACATGCGGGTTTCACATGCCACCAACTCCACATTCACAGGCAACTTCAGCGCCACAGCCGTTTTCAGATAGCCCTCAATGCAAAGGCTCTAGACGCAAATATTGGTGTGAGAGCTAATTCAATCAAGGAAACACTGCATGTTGGTGAAGGGCATATTGAAGAAGGATCAGCCGAGTGGTTCTTGTGGGAGAACAACTCCATTTGGCTCACTAACTTCACACACCATCAGGCTTCCAAGCAGCTCTCAAGGAAACTCAGTTTTCACACTCTATGCTTAGTGCCCTTTGAGTGCATTATCTAGGAATGAACCTGGTAGAGCATCCCACACAAACGAATGCTCCACATGCGGGTTTCACATGCCACCAACTCCACATTCACAGGCAACTTCAGCGCCACAGCCGTTTTCAGATAGCCCTCAATGCAAAGGCTCTAGACGCAAATATTAGTGTGAGAGCTAATTCAATCAAGGAAACACTGCATGTTGGTGAAGGGCATATTGAAGAAGGATCAGCCGAGTGGTTCTTGTGGGAGAACAACTCCATTTGGCTCACTAACTTCACACACCATCAGGCTTCCAAGCAGCTCTCAAGGAAACTCAGTTTTCACACTCTATGCTTAGTGCCCTTTGAGTGCATTATCTAGGAAAGAACCTGGTAGAGCATCCCACACAAACGAATGCTCCACATGCGGGTTTCACATGCCACCAACTCCACATTCACAGGCAACTTCAGCGCCACAGCCGTTTTCAGATAGCCCTCAATGCAAAGGCTCTAGACGCAAATATTGGTGTGAGAGCTAATTCAATCAAGGAAACACTGCATGTTGGTGAAGGGCATATTGAAGAAGGATCAGCCGAGTGGTTCTTGTGGGAGAACAACTCCATTTGGCTCACTAACTTCACACACCATCAGGCTTCCAAGCAGCTCTCAAGGAAACTCAGTTTTCACACTCTATGCTTAGTGCCCTTTGAGTGCATTATCTAGGAATGAACCTGGTAGAGCATCCCACACAAACGAATGCTCCACATGCGGGTTTCACATGCCACCAACTCCACATTCACAGGCAACTTCAGCGCCACAGCCGTTTTCAGATAGCCCTCAATGCAAAGGCTCTAGACGCAAATATTGGTGTGAGAGCTAATTCAATCAAGGAAACACTGCATGTTGGTGAAGGGCATATTGAAGAAGGATCAGCCGAGTGGTTCTTGTGGGAGAACAACTCCATTTGGCTCACTAACTTCACACACCATCAGGCTTCCAAGCAGCTCTCAAGGAAACTCAGTTTTCACACTCTATGCTTAGTGCCCTTTGTATGGCTAGGACTGAAATGAACCTGGTAGAGCATCCCACACAAACGAATGTTCCACATGCGGGTTTCACATGCCACCAACTCCACATTCACAGGCAACTTCAGCGCCACAGCCGTTTTCAGATAGCCCTCAATGCAAAGGCTCTAGACGCAAATATTGGTGTGATTGCTAATTCAATCAAGGAAACACTGCATGTTGGTGAAGGGCATATTGAAGAAGGATCAGCCGAGTGGTTCTTGTGGGAGAACAACTCCATTTGGCTCACTAACTTCACACACCATCAGGCTTCCAAGCAGCTCTCAAGGAAACTCAGTTTTCACACTCTATGCTTAGTGCCCTTTGAGTGCATTATCTAGGAATGAACCTGGTAGAGCATCCCACACAAACGAATGCTCCACATGCGGTTTCACATGCCACCAACTCCACATTCACAGGCAACATCAGCGCCACAGCCGTTTTCAGATAGCCCTCAATGCAAAGGTTCTAGACGCAAATATTTGTGTGAGAGCTAATTCAATCAAGGAAACAATACATGCTGGTGAAGGGCATATTGAAGAAGGATCAGCCGAGTGGTTCTTGTGGGAGAACAACTCCATTTGGCTCACTAACTTCACACACCATCAGGCTTCCAAGCAGCTCTCAAGGAAACTCAGTTTTCACACTCTATGCTTAGTGCCCTTTGTATGGCTAGGACTGAAATGAACCTGGTAGAGCATCCCACACAAACGAATGCTCCACATGCGGGTTTCACATGCCACCAACTCCACATTCACAGGCAACTTCAGCGCCACAGCCGTTTTCAGATAGCCCTCAATGCAAAGGCTCTAGACGCAAATATTGGTGTGAGAGCTAATTCAATCAAGGAAACACTGCATGTTGGTGAAGGGCATATTGAAGAAGGATCAGCCGAGTGGTTCTTGTGGGAGAACAACTCCATTTGGCTCACTAACTTCACACACCATCAGGCTTCCAAGCAGCTCTCAAGGAAACTCAGTTTTCACACTCTATGCTTAGTGCCCTTTGAGTGCATTATCTAGGAATGAACCTGGTAGAGCATCCCACACAAACGAATGCTCCACATGCGGGTTTCACATGCCACCAACTCCACATTCACAGGCAACTTCAGCGCCACAGCCGTTTTCAGATAGCCCTCAATGCAAAGGCTCTAGACGCAAATATTGGTGTGAGAGCTAATTCAATCAAGGAAACACTGCATGTTGGTGAAGGGCATATTGAAGAAGGATCAGCCGAGTGGTTCTTGTGGGAGAACAACTCCATTTGGCTCACTAACTTCACACACCATCAGGCTTCCAAGCAGCTCTCAAGGAAACTCAGTTTTCACACTCTATGCTTAGTGCCCTTTGTATGGCTAGGACTGAAATGAACCTGGTAGAGCATCCCACACAAACGAATGCTCCACATGCGGGTTTCACATGCCACCAACTCCACATTCACAGGCAACTTCAGCGCCACAGCCGTTTTCAGATAGCCCTCAATGCAAAGGCTCTAGACGCAAATATTGGTGTGAGAGCTAATTCAATCAAGGAAACACTGCATGTTGGTGAAGGGCATATTGAAGAAGGATCAGCCGAGTGGTTCTTGTGGGAGAACAACTCCATTTGGCTCACTAACTTCATCAGTCTTCCAAGCAGCTCTCAAGGAAACTCAGTTTTCACACTCTATGCTTAGTGCCCTTTGAGTGCATTATCTAGGAATGAACCTGGTAGAGCATCCCACACAAACGAATGCTCCACATGCGGGTTTCACATGCCACCAACTCCACATTCACAGGCAACTTCAGCGCCACAGCCGTTTTCAGATAGCCCTCAATGCAAAGGCTCTAGACGCAAATATTGGTGTGAGAGCTAATTCAATCAAGGAAACACTGCATGTTGGTGAAGGGCATATTGAAGAAGGATCAGCCGAGTGGTTCTTGTGGGAGAACAACTCCATTTGGCTCACTAACTTCACACACCATCAGGCTTCCAAGCAGCTCTCAAGGAAACTCAGTTTTCACACTCTATGCTTAGTGCCCTTTGAGTGCATTATCTAAGGAATGAACCTGGTAGAGCATCCCACACAAACGAATGCTCCACATGGCGGGTTTCACATGCCACCAACTCCACATTCACAGGCAACTTCAGCGCCACAGCCGTTTTCAGATAGCCCTCAATGCAAAGGCTCTAGACGCAAATATTAGTGTGAGAGCTAATTCAATCAAGGAAACACTGCATGTTGGTGAAGGGCATATTGAAGAAGGATCAGCCGAGTGGTTCTTGTGGGAGAACAACTCCATTTGGCTCACTAACTTCACACACCATCAGGCTTCCAAGCAGCTCTCAAGGAAACTCAGTTTTCACACTCTATGCTTAGTGCCCTTGGAGTGCATTATCTAGGAAAGAACCTGGTAGAGCATCCCACACAAACGAATGCTCCACATGCGGGTTTCACATGCCACCAACTCCACATTCACAGGCAACTTCAGCGCCACAGCCGTTTTCAGATAGCCCTCAATGCAAAGGCTCTAGACGCAAATATTGGTGTGAGAGCTAATTCAATCAAGGAAACACTGCATGTTGGTGAAGGGCATATTGAAGAAGGATCAGCCGAGTGGTTCTTGTGGGAGAACAACTCCATTTGGCTCACATAACTTCACACACCATCAGGCTTCCAAGCAGCTCTCAAGGAAACTCAGTTTTCACACTCTATGCTTAGTGCCCTTTGAGTGCATTATCTAGGAATGAACCTGGTAGAGCATCCCACACAAACGAATGCTCCACATGCGGGTTTCACATGCCACCAACTCCACATTCACAGGCAACTTCAGCGCCACAGCCGTTTTCAGATAGCCCTCAATGCAAAGGCTCTAGACGCAAATATTGGTGTGAGAGCTAATTCAATCAAGGAAACACTGCATGTTGGTGAAGGGCATATTGAAGAAGGATCAGCCGAGTGGTTCTTGTGGGAGAACAACTCCATTTGGCTCACTAACTTCACACACCATCAGGCTTCCAAGCAGCTCTCAAGGAAACTCAGTTTTCACACTCTATGCTTAGTGCCCTTTGAGTGCATTATCTAGGAATGAACCTGGTAGAGCATCCCACACAAACGAATGCTCCACATGCGGGTTTCACATGCCACCAACTCCACATTCACAGGCAACTTCAGCGCCACAGCCGTTTTCAGATAGCCCTCAATGCAAAGGCTCTAGACGCAAATATTGGTGTGAGAGCTAATTCAATCAAGGAAACACTGCATGTTGGTGAAGGGCATATTGAAGAAGGATCAGCCGAGTGGTTCTTGTGGGAGAACAACTCCATTTGGCTCACTAACTTCACACACCACCAGGCTTCCAAGCAGCTCTCAAGGAAACTCAGTTTTCACACTCTATGCTTAGTGCCCTTTGAGTGCATTATCTAGGAATGAACCTGGTAGAGCATCCCACACAAACGAATGCTCCACATGCGGGTTTCACATGCCACCAACTCCACATTCACAGCAACTTCAGCGCCACAGCCGTTTTCAGATAGCCCTCAATGCAAAGGCTCTAGACGCAAATATTGGTGTGAGAGCTAATTCAATCAAGGAAACACTGCATGTTGGTGAAGGGCATATTGAAGAAGGATCAGCCGAGTGGTTCTTGTGGGAGAACAACTCCATTTGGCTCACTAACTTCACACACCATCAGGCTTCCAAGCAGCTCTCAAGGAAACTCAGTTTTCACACTCTATGCTTAGTGCCCTTTGAGTGCATTATCTAGGAATGAACCTGGTAGAGCATCCCACACAAACGAATGCTCCACATGCGGGTTTCACATGCCACCAACTCCACATTCACAGGCAACTTCAGCGCCACAGCCGTTTTCAGATAGCCCTCAATGCAAAGGCTCTAGACGCAAATATTGGTGTGAGAGCTAATTCAATCAAGGAAACACTACATGTTGGTGAAGGGCATATTGAAGAAGGATCAGCCGAGTGGTTCTTGTGGGAGAACAACTCCATTTGGCTCACTAACTTCACACACCATCAGGCTTCCAAGCAGCTCTCAAGGAAACTCAGTTTTCACACTCTATGCTTAGTGCCCTTTGAGTGCATTATCTAGGAATGAACCCTGGTAGAGCATCCCACACAAACGAATGCTCCACATGCGGGTTTCACATGCCACCAACTCCACATTCACAGGCAACTTCAGCGCCACAGCCGTTTTCAGATAGCCCTCAATGCAAAGGCTCTAGACGCAAATATTGGTGTGAGAGCTAATTCAATCAAGGAAACACTGCATGTTGGTGAAGGGCATATTGAAGAAGGATCAGCCGAGTGGTTCTTGTGGGAGAACAACTCCATTTGGCTCACTAACTTCACACACCATCAGGCTTCCAAGCAGCTCTCAAGGAAACTCAGTTTTCACACTCTATGCTTAGTGCCCTTTGAGTGCATTATCTAGGAATGAACCTGGTAGAGCATCCCACACAAACGAATGCTCCACATGCGGGTTTCACATGCCACCAACTCCACATTCACAGGCAACTTCAGCGCCACAGCCGTTTTCAGATAGCCCTCAATGCAAAGGCTCTAGACGCAAATATTAGTGTGAGAGCTAATTCAATCAAGGAAACACTGCATGTTGGTGAAGGGCATATTGAAGAAGGATCAGCCGAGTGGTTCTGGTGGGAGAACAACTCCATTTGGCTCACTAACTTCACACACCATCAGGCTTCCAAGCAGCTCTCAAGGAAACTCAGTTTTCACACTCTATGCTTAGTGCCCTTTGAGTGCATTATCTAGGAATGAACCTGGTAGAGCATCCCACACAAACGAATGCTCCACATGCGGGTTTCACATGCCACCAACTCCACATTCACAGGCAACTTCAGCGCCACAGCCGTTTTCAGATAGCCCTCAATGCAAAGGCTCTAGACGCAAATATTGGTGTGAGAGCTAATTCAATCAAGGAAACACTGCATGTTGGTGAAGGGCATATTGAAGAAGGATCAGCCGAGTGGTTCTTGTGGGAGAACAACTCCATTTGGCTCACTAACTTCACACACCATCAGGCTTCCAAGCAGCTCTCAAGGAAACTCAGTTTTCACACTCTATGCTTAGTGCCCTTTGAGTGCATTATCTAGGAATGAACCTGGTAGAGCATCCCACACAAACGAATGTTCCACATGCGGGTTTCACATGCCACCAACTCCACATTCACAGGCAACTTCAGCGCCACAGCCGTTTTCAGATAGCCCTCAATGCAAAGGCTCTAGACGCAAATATTGGTGTGAGAGCTAATTCAATCAAGGAAACACTGCATGTTGGTGAAGGGCATATTGAAGAAGGATCAGCCGAGTGGTTCTTGTGGGAGAACAACTCCATTTGGCTCACTAACTTCACCATCATCAGGCTTCCAAGCAGCTCTCAAGGAAACTCAGTTTTCACACTCTATGCTTAGTGCCCTTTGAGTGCATTATCTAGGAATGAACCTGGTAGAGCATCCCACACAAACGAATGCTCCACATGCGGGTTTCACATGCCACCAACTCCACATTCACAGGCAACTTCAGCGCCACAGCCGTTTTCAGATAGCCCTCAATGCAAAGGCTCTAGACGCAAATATTGGTGTGAGAGCTAATTCAATCAAGGAAACACTGCATGTTGGTGAAGGGCATATTGAAGAAGGATCAGCCGAGTGGTTCTTGTGGGAGAACAACTCCATTTGGCTCACTAACTTCACACACCATCAGGCTTCCAAGCAGCTCTCAAGGAAACTCAGTTTTCACACTCTATGCTTAGTGCCCTTTGAGTGCATTATCTAGGAATGAACCTGGTAGAGCATCCCCACACAAACGAATGCTCCACATGCGGGTTTCACATGCCACCAACTCCACATTCACAGGCAACTTCAGCGCCACAGCCGTTTTCAGATAGCCCTCAATGCAAAGGCTCTAGACGCAAATATTGGTGTGAGAGCTAATTCAATCAAGGAAACACTGCATGTTGGTGAAGGGCATATTGAAGAAGGATCAGCCGAGTGGTTCTTGTGGGAGAACAACTCCATTTGACTCACTAACTTCACACACCATCAGGCTTCCAAAAGCCAGCTCTCAAGGAAACTCAGTTTTCACACTCTATGCTTAGTGCCCTTTGAGTGCATTATCTAGGAATGAACCTGGTAGAGCATCCCACACAAACGAATGTTCCACATGCGGGTTTCACATGCCACCAACTCCACATTCACAGGCAACTTCAGCGACGCAGCCGTTTTCAGATAGCCCTCAATGCAAAGGCTCTAGATGCAAATATTGGTGTGAGAGCTAATTCAATCAAGGAAACACTGCATGTTGGTGAAGGGCATATTGAAGAAGGATCAGCCGAGTGGTTCTTGTGGGAGAACAACTCCATTTGGCTCACTAACTTCACACACCATCAGGCTTCCAAGCAGCTCTCAAGGAAACTCAGTTTTTCACACTCTATGCTTAGTGCCCTTTGAGTGCATTATCTAGGAATGAACCTGGTAGAGCATCCCACACAAACGAATGCTCCACATGCGGGTTTCACATGCCACCAACTCCACATTCACAGGCAACTTCAGCGCCACAGCCGTTTTCAGATAGCCCTCAATGCAAAGGCTCTAGACGCAAATATTGGTGTGAGAGCTAATTCAATCAAGGAAACACTGCATGTTGGTGAAGGGCATATTGAAGAAGGATCAGCCGAGTGGTTCTTGTGGGAGAACAACTCCATTTGGCTCACTAACTTCACACACCATCAGGCTTCCAAGCAGCTCTCAAGGAAACTCAGTTTTCACACTCTATGCTTAGTGCCCTTTGAGTGCATTATCTAGGAATGAACCTGGTAGAGCATCCCACACAAACGAATGCTCCACATGCGGGTTTCACATGCCACCAACTCCACATTCACAGGCAACTTCAGCGCCACAGCCGTTTTCAGATAGCCCTCAATGCAAAGGCTCTAGACGCAAATATTGGTGTGAGAGCTAATTCAATCAAGGAAACACTGCATGTTGGTGAAGGGCATATTGAAGAAGGATCAGCCGAGTGGTTCTTGTGGGAGAACAACTCCATTTGGCTCACTAACTTCACACACCATCAGGCTTCCAAGCAGCTCTCAAGGAAACTCAGTTTTCACACTCTATGCTTAGTGCCCTTTGAGTGCATTATCTAGGAATGAACCTGGTAGAGCATCCCACACAAACGAATGCTCCACATGCGGGTTTCACATGCCACCAACTCCACATTCACAGGCAACTTCAGCGCCACAGCCGTTTTCAGATAGCCCTCAATGCAAAGGCTCTAGACGCAAATATTGGTGTGAGAGCTAATTCAATCAAGGAAACACTGCATGTTGGTGAAGGGCATATTGAAGAAGGATCAGCCGAGTGGTTCTTGTGGGAGAACAACTCCATTGGCTCACTAACTTCACACACCATCAGGCTTCCAAGCAGCTCTCAAGGAAACTCAGTTTTCACACTCTATGCTTAGTGCCCTTTGAGTGCATTATCTAGGAATGAACCTGGTAGAGCATCCCACACAAACGAATGCTCCACATGCGGGTTTCACATGCCACCAACTCCACATTCACAGGCAACTTCAGCGCCACAGCCGTTTTCAGATAGCCCTCAATGCAAAGGCTCTAGACGCAAATATTGGTGTGAGAGCTAATTCAATCAAGGAAACACTGCATGTTGGTGAAGGGCATATTGAAGAAGGATCAGCCGAGTGGTTCTTGTGGGAGAACAACTCCATTTGGCTCACTAACTTCACACACCATCAGGCTTCCAAGCAGCTCTCAAGGAAACTCAGTTTTCACACTCTATGCTTAGTGCCCTTTGAGTGCATTATCTAGGAATGAACCTGGTAGAGCATCCCACACAAACGAATGCTCCACATGCGGGTTTCACATGCCACCAACTCCACATTCACAGGCAACTTCAGCGCCACAGCCGTTTTCAGATAGCCCTCAATGCAAAGGCTCTAGACGCAAATATTAGTGTGAGAGCTAATTCAATCAAGGAAACACTGCATGTTGGTGAAGGGCATATTGAAGAAGGATCAGCCGAGTGGTTCTTGTGGGAGAACAACTCCATTTGGCTCACTAACTTCACACACCATCAGGCTTCCAAGCAGCTCTCAAGGAAACTCAGTTTTCACACTCTATGCTTAGTGCCCTTTGAGTGCATTATCTAGGAATGAACCTGGTAGAGCATCCCACACAAACGAATGCTCCACATGCGGGTTTCACATGCCACCAACTCCACATTCACAGGCAACTTCAGCGCCACAGCCGTTTTCAGATAGCCCTCAATGCAAAGGCTCTAGACGCAAATATTGGTGTGAGAGCTAATTCAATCAAGGAAACACTGCATGTTGGTGAAGGGCATATTGAAGAAGGATCAGCCGAGTGGTTCTTGTGGGAGAACAACTCCATTTGGCTCACTAACTTCACACACCATCAGGCTTCCAAGCAGCTCTCAAGGAAACTCAGTTTTCACACTCTATGCTTAGTGCCCTTTGAGTGCATTATCTAGGAATGAACCTGGTAGAGCATCCCACACAAACGAATGCTCCACATGCGGGTTTCACATGCCACCAACTCCACATTCACAGGCAACTTCAGCGCCACAGCCGTTTTCAGATAGCCCTCAATGCAAAGGCTCTAGACGCAAATATTGGTGTGAGAGCTAATTCAATCAAGGAAACACTGCATGTTGGTGAAGGGCATATTGAAGAAGGATCAGCCGAGTGGTTCTTGTGGGAGAACAACTCCATTTGGCTCACTAACTTCACACACCATCAGGCTTCCAAGCAGCTCTCAAGGAAACTCAGTTTTCACACTCTATGCTTAGTGCCCTTTGAGTGCATTATCTAGGAATGAACCTGGTAGAGCATCCCACACAAACGAATGCTCCACATGCGGGTTTCACATGCCACCAACTCCACATTCACAGGCAACTTCAGCGCCACAGCCGTTTTCAGATAGCCCTCAATGCAAAGGCTCTAGACGCAAATATTGGTGTGAGAGCTAATTCAATCAAGGAAACACTGCATGTTGGTGAAGGGCATATTGAAGAAGGATCAGCCGAGTGGTTCTTGTGGGAGAACAACTCCATTTGGCTCACTAACTTCACACACCATCAGGCTTCCAAGCAGCTCTCAAGGAAACTCAGTTTTCACACTCTATGCTTAGTGCCCTTTGAGTGCATTATCTAGGAATGAACCTGGTAGAGCATCCCACACAAACGAATGCTCCACATGCGGGTTTCACATGCCACCAACTCCACATTCACAGGCAACTTCAGCGCCACAGCCGTTTTCAGATAGCCCTCAATGCAAAGGCTCTAGACGCAAATATTAGTGTGAGAGCTAATTCAATCAAGGAAACACTGCATGTTGGTGAAGGGCATATTGAAGAAGGATCAGCCGAGTGGTTCTTGTGGGAGAACAACTCCATTTGGCTCACTAACTTCACACACCATCAGGCTTCCAAGCAGCTCTCAAGGAAACTCAGTTTTCACACTCTATGCTTAGTGCCCTTTGAGTGCATTATCTAGGAATGAACCTGGTAGAGCATCCCACACAAACGAATGCTCCACATGCGGGTTTCACATGCCACCAACTCCACATTCACAGGCAACTTCAGCGCCACAGCCGTTTTCAGATAGCCCTCAATGCAAAGGCTCTAGACGCAAATATTAGTGTGAGAGCTAATTCAATCAAGGAAACACTGCATGTTGGTGAAGGGCATATTGAAGAAGGATCAGCCGAGTGGTTCTTGTGGGAGAACAACTCCATTTGGCTCACTAACTTCACACACCATCAGGCTTCCAAGCAGCTCTCAAGGAAACTCAGTTTTCACACTCCATGCTTAGTGCCCTTTGAGTGCATTATCTAGGAATGAACCTGGTAGAGCATCCCACACAAACGAATGCTCCACATGCGGGTTTCACATGCCACCAACTCCACATTCACAGGCAACTTCAGCGCCACAGCCGTTTTCAGATAGCCCTCAATGCAAAGGCTCTAGACGCAAATATTGGTGTGAGAGCTAATTCAATCAAGGAAACACTGCATGTTGGTGAAGGGCATATTGAAGAAGGATCAGCCGAGTGGTTCTTGTGGGAGAACAACTCCATTTGGCTCACTAACTTCACACACCATCAGGCTTCCAAGCAGCTCTCAAGGAAACTCAGTTTTCACACTCTATGCTTAGTGCCCTTTGAGTGCATTATCTAGGAATGAACCTGGTAGAGCATCCCACACAAACGAATGCTCCACATGCGGGTTTCACATGCCACCAACTCCACATTCACAGGCAACTTCAGCGCCACAGCCGTTTTCAGATAGCCCTCAATGCAAAGGCTCTAGACGCAAATATTGGTGTGAGAGCTAATTCAATCAAGGAAACACTGCATGTTGGTGAAGGGCATATTGAAGAAGGATCAGCCGAGTGGTTCTTGTGGGAGAACAACTCCATTTGGCTCACTAACTTCACACACCATCAGGCTTCCAAGCAGCTCTCAAGGAAACTCAGTTTTCACACTCTATGCTTAGTGCCCTTTGAGTGCATTATCTAGGAATGAACCTGGTAGAGCATCCCACACAAACGAATGTTCCACATGCGGGTTTCACATGCCACCAACTCCACATTCACAGGCAACTTCAGCGACACAGCCGTTTTCAGATAGCCCTCAATGCAAAGGCTCTAGATGCAAATATTGGTGTGAGAGCTAATTCAATCAAGGAAACACTGCATGTTGGTGAAGGGCATATTGAAGAAGGATCAGCCGAGTGGTTCTTGTGGGAGAACAACTCCATTTGGCTCACTAACTTCACACACCATCAGGCTTCCAAGCAGCTCTCAAGGAAACTCAGTTTTCACACTCTATGCTTAGTGCCCTTTGAGTGCATTATCTAGGAATGAACCTGGTAGAGCATCCCACACAAACGAATGCTCCACATGCGGGTTTCACATGCCACCAACTCCACATTCACAGGCAACTTCAGCGCCACAGCCGTTTTCAGATAGCCCTCACTGCAAAGGCTCTAGACGCAAATATTGGTGTGAGAGCTAATTCAATCAAGGAAACACTGCATGTTGGTGAAGGGCATATTGAAGAAGGATCAGCCGAGTGGTTCTTGTGGGAGAACAACTCCATTTGGCTCACTAACTTCACACACCATCAGGCTTCCAAGCAGCTCTCAAGGAAACTCAGTTTTCACACTCTATGCTTAGTGCCCTTTGAGTGCATTATCTAGGAATGAACCTGGTAGAGCATCCCACACAAACGAATGCTCCACATGCGGGTTTCACATGCCACCAACTCCACATTCACAGGCAACTTCAGCGCCACAGCCGTTTTCAGATAGCCCTCAATGCAAAGGCTCTAGACGCAAATATTGGTGTGAGAGCTAATTCAATCAAGGAAACACTGCATGTTGGTGAAGGGCATATTGAAGAAGGATCAGCCGAGTGGTTCTTGTGGGAGAACAACTCCATTTGGCTCACTAACTTCACACACCATCAGGCTTCCAAGCAGCTCTCAAGGAAACTCAGTTTTCACACTCTATGCTTAGTGCCCTTTGAGTGCATTATCTAGGAATGAACCTGGTAGAGCATCCCACACAAACGAATGCTCCACATGCGGTTTCACATGCCACCAACTCCACATTCACAGGCAACATCAGCGCCACAGCCGTTTTCAGATCGCCCTCAATGCAAAGGTTCTAGACGCAAATATTGGTGTGAGAGCTAATTCAATCAAGGAAACACTACATGCTGGTGAAGGGCATATTGAAGAAGGATCAGCCGAGTGGTTCTTGTGGGAGAACAACTCCATTTGGCTCACTAACTTCACACACCATCAGGCTTCCAAGCAGCTCTCAAGGAAACTCAGTTTTCACACTCTATGCTTAGTGCCCTTTGTATGGCTAGGACTGAAATGAACCTGGTAGAGCATCCCACACAAACGAATGCTCCACATGCGGGTTTCACATGCCACCAACTCCACATTCACAGGCAACTTCAGCGCCACAGCCGTTTTCAGATAGCCCTCAATGCAAAGGCTCTAGACGCAAATATTGGTGTGAGAGCTAATTCAATCAAGGAAACACTGCATGTTGGTGAAGGGCATATTGAAGAAGGATCAGCCGAGTGGTTCTTGTGGGAGAACAACTCCATTTGGCTCACTAACTTCACACACCATCAGGCTTCCAAGCAGTTCTTAAGGAAACTCAGTTTTCACACTCTATGCTTAGTGCCCTTTGAGTGCATTATCTAGGAATGAACCTGGTAGAGCATCCCACACAAACGAATGCTCCACATGCGGGTTTCACATGCCACCAACTCCACATTCACAGGCAACTTCAGCGCCACAGCCGTTTTCAGATAGCCCTCAATGCAAAGGCTCTAGACGCAAATATTGGTGTGAGAGCTAATTCAATCAAGGAAACACTGCATGTTGGTGAAGGGCATATTGAAGAAGGATCAGCCGAGTGGTTCTTGTGGGAGAACAACTCCATTTGGCTCACTAACTTCACACACCATCAGGCTTCCAAGCAGCTCTCAAGGAAACTCAGTTTTCACACTCTATGCTTAGTGCCCTTTGAGTGCATTATCTAGGAATGAACCTGGTAGAGCATCCCACACAAACGAATGCTCCACATGCAGGTTTCACATGCCACCAACTCCACATTCACAGGCAACTTCAGCGCCACAGCCGTTTTCAGATAGCCCTCACTGCAAAGGCTCTAGACGCAAATATTGGTGTGAGAGCTAATTCAATCAAGGAAACACTGCATGTTGGTGAAGGGCATATTGAAGAAGGATCAGCCGAGTGGTTCTTGTGGGAGAACAACTCCATTTGGCTCACTAACTTCACACACCATCAGGCTTCCAAGCAGCTCTCAAGGAAACTCAGTTTTCACACTCTATGCTTAGTGCCCTTTGAGTGCATTATCTAGGAATGAACCTGGTAGAGCATCCCACACAAACGAATGTTCCACATGCGGGTTTCACATGCCACCAACTCCACATTCACAGGCAACTTCAGCGCCACAGCCGTTTTCAGATAGCCCTCAATGCAAAGGCTCTAGACGCAAATATTGGTGTGAGAGCTAATTCAATCAAGGAAACACTGCATGTTGGTGAAGGGCACATTGAAGAAGGATCAGCCGAGTGGTTCTTGTGGGAGAACAACTCCATTTGGCTCACTAACTTCACACACCATCAGGCTTCCAAGCAGCTCTCAAGGAAACTCAGTTTTCACACTCTATGCTTAGTGCCCTTTGAGTGCATTATCTAGGAATGAACCTGGTAGAGCATCCCACACAAACGAATGCTCCACATGCGGGTTTCACATGCCACCAACTCCACATTCACAGGCAACTTCAGCGCCACAGCCGTTTTCAGATAGCCCTCACTGCAAAGGCTCTAGACGCAAATATTGGTGTGAGAGCTAATTCAATCAAGGAAACACTGCATGTTGGTGAAGGGCATATTGAAGAAGGATCAGCCGAGTGGTTCTTGTGGGAGAACAACTCCATTTGGCTCACTAACTTCACACACCATCAGGCTTCCAAGCAGCTCTCAAGGAAACTCAGTTTTCACACTCTATGCTTAGTGCCCTTTGAGTGCATTATCTAGGAATGAACCTGGTAGAGCATCCCACACAAACGAATGCTCCACATGCGGGTTTCACATGCCACCAACTCCACATTCACAGGCAACTTCAGCGCCACAGCCGTTTTCAGATAGCCCTCAATGCAAAGGCTCTAGACGCAAATATTGGTGTGAGAGCTAATTCAATCAAGGAAACACTGCATGTTGGTGAAGGGCATATTGAAGAAGGATCAGCCGAGTGGTTCTTGTGGGAGAACAACTCCATTTGGCTCACTAACTTCACACACCATCAGGCTTCCAAGCAGCTCTCAAGGAAACTCAGTTTTCACACTCTATGCTTAGTGCCCTTTGAGTGCATTATCTAGGAATGAACCTGGTAGAGCATCCCACACAAACGAATGCTCCACATGCGGGTTTCACATGCCACCAACTCCACATTCACAGGCAACTTCAGCGCCACAGCCGTTTTCAGATAGCCCTCAATGCAAAGGCTCTAGACGCAAATATTGGTGTGAGAGCTAATTCAATCAAGGAAACACTGCATGTTGGTGAAGGGCATATTGAAGAAGGATCAGCCGAGTGGTTCTTGTGGGAGAACAACTCCATTTGGCTCACTAACTTCACACACCATCAGGCTTCCAAGCAGCTCTCAAGGAAACTCAGTTTTCACACTCTATGCTTAGTGCCCTTTGAGTGCATTATCTAGGAATGAACCTGGTAGAGCATCCCACACAAACGAATGCTCCACATGCGGTTTCACATGCCACCAACTCCACATTCACAGGCAACATCAGCGCCACAGCCGTTTTCAGATAGCCCTCAATGCAAAGGTTCTAGACGCAAATATTGGTGTGAGAGCTAATTCAATCAAGGAAACACTACATGCTGGTGAAGGGCATATTGAAGAAGGATCAGCCGAGTGGTTCTTGTGGGAGAACAACTCCATTTGGCTCACTAACTTCACACACCATCAGGCTTCCAAGCAGCTCTCAAGGAAACTCAGTTTTCACACTCTATGCTTAGTGCCCTTTGTATGGCTAGGACTGAAATGAACCTGGTAGAGCATCCCACACAAACGAATGCTCCACATGCGGGTTTCACATGCCACCAACTCCACATTCACAGGCAACTTCAGCGCCACAGCCGTTTTCAGATAGCCCTCAATGCAAAGGCTCTAGACGCAAATATTGGTGTGAGAGCTAATTCAATCAAGGAAACACTGCATGTTGGTGAAGGGCATATTGAAGAAGGATCAGCCGAGTGGTTCTTGTGGGAGAACAACTCCATTTGGCTCACTAACTTCACACACCATCAGGCTTCCAAGCAGTTCTTAAGGAAACTCAGTTTTCACACTCTATGCTTAGTGCCCTTTGAGTGCATTATCTAGGAATGAACCTGGTAGAGCATCCCACACAAACGAATGCTCCACATGCGGGTTTCACATGCCACCAACTCCACATTCACAGGCAACTTCAGCGCCACAGCCGTTTTCAGATAGCCCTCACTGCAAAGGCTCTAGACGCAAATATTGGTGTGAGAGCTAATTCAATCAAGGAAACACTGCATGTTGGTGAAGGGCATATTGAAGAAGGATCAGCCGAGTGGTTCTTGTGGGAGAACAACTCCATTTGGCTCACTAACTTCACACACCATCAGGCTTCCAAGCAGCTCTCAAGGAAACTCAGTTTTCACACTCTATGCTTAGTGCCCTTTGAGTGCATTATCTAGGAATGAACCTGGTAGAGCATCCCACACAAACGAATGTTCCACATGCGGGTTTCACATGCCACCAACTCCACATTCACAGGCAACTTCAGCGCCACAGCCGTTTTCAGATAGCCCTCAATGCAAAGGCTCTAGACGCAAATATTGGTGTGAGAGCTAATTCAATCAAGGAAACACTGCATGTTGGTGAAGGGCACATTGAAGAAGGATCAGCCGAGTGGTTCTTGTGGGAGAACAACTCCATTTGGCTCACTAACTTCACACACCATCAGGCTTCCAAGCAGCTCTCAAGGAAACTCAGTTTTCACACTCTATGCTTAGTGCCCTTTGAGTGCATTATCTAGGAATGAACCTGGTAGAGCATCCCACACAAACGAATGCTCCACATGCGGGTTTCACATGCCACCAACTCCACATTCACAGGCAACTTCAGCGCCACAGCCGTTTTCAGATAGCCCTCACTGCAAAGGCTCTAGACGCAAATATTGGTGTGAGAGCTAATTCAATCAAGGAAACACTGCATGTTGGTGAAGGGCATATTGAAGAAGGATCAGCCGAGTGGTTCTTGTGGGAGAACAACTCCATTTGGCTCACTAACTTCACACACCATCAGGCTTCCAAGCAGCTCTCAAGGAAACTCAGTTTTCACACTCTATGCTTAGTGCCCTTTGAGTGCATTATCTAGGAATGAACCTGGTAGAGCATCCCACACAAACGAATGCTCCACATGCGGGTTTCACATGCCACCAACTCCACATTCACAGGCAACTTCAGCGCCACAGCCGTTTTCAGATAGCCCTCACTGCAAAGGCTCTAGACGCAAATATTGGTGTGAGAGCTAATTCAATCAAGGAAACACTGCATGTTGGTGAAGGGCATATTGAAGAAGGATCAGCCGAGTGGTTCTTGTGGGAGAACAACTCCATTTGGCTCACTAACTTCACACACCATCAGGCTTCCAAGCAGCTCTCAAGGAAACTCAGTTTTCACACTCTATGCTTAGTGCCCTTTGAGTGCATTTTCTAGGAATGAACCTGGTAGAGCATCCCACACAAACGAATGCTCCACATGCGGGTTTCACATGCCACCAACTCCACATTCACAGGCAACTTCAGCGCCACAGCCGTTTTCAGATAGCCCTCACTGCAAAGGCTCTAGACGCAAATATTGGTGTGAGAGCTAATTCAATCAAGGAAACACTGCATGTTGGTGAAGGGCATATTGAAGAAGGATCAGCCAAGTGGTTCTTGTGGGAGAACAACTCCATTTGGCTCACTAACTTCACACACCATCAGGCTTCCAAGCAGCTCTCAAGGAAACTCAGTTTTCACACTCTATGCTTAGTGCCCTTTGAGTGCATTATCTAGGAATGAACCTGGTAGAGCATCCCACACAAACGAATGCTCCACATGCGGGTTTCACATGCCACCAACTCCACATTCACAGGCAACATCAGCGCCACAGCCGTTTCCAGATAGCCCTCAATGCAAAGGCTCTAGACGCAAATATTGGTGTGAGAGCTAATTCAATCAAGGAAACACTGCATGTTGGTGAAGGGCATATTGAAGAAGGATCAGCCAAGTGGTTCTTGTGGGAGAACAACTCCATTTGGCTCACTAACTTCACACACCATCAGGCTTCCAAGCAGCTCTCAAGGAAACTCAGTTTTCACACTCTATGCTTAGTGCCCTTTGAGTGCATTATCTAGGAATGAACCTGGTAGAGCATCCCACACAAACGAATGCTCCACATGCGGGTTTCACATGCCACCAACTCCACATTCACAGGCAACTTCAGCGCCACAGCCGTTTTCAGATAGCCCTCAATGCAAAGGCTCTAGACGCAAATATTGGTGTGAGAGCTAATTCAATCAAGGAAACACTGCATGTTGGTGAAGGGCATATTGAAGAAGGATCAGCCGAGTGGTTCTTGTGGGAGAACAACTCCATTTGGCTCACTAACTTCACACACCATCAGGCTTCCAAGCAGCTCTCAAGGAAACTCAGTTTTCACACTCTATGCTTAGTGCCCTTTGAGTGCATTATCTAGGAATGAACCTGGTAGAGCATCCCACACAAACGAATGCTCCACATGCGGGTTTCACATGCCACCAACTCCACATTCACAGGCAACTTCAGCGCCACAGCCGTTTTCAGATAGCCCTCACTGCAAAGGCTCTAGACGCAAATATTGGTGTGAGAGCTAATTCAATCAAGGAAACACTGCATGTTGGTGAAGGGCATATTGAAGAAGGATCAGCCGAGTGGTTCTTGTGGGAGAACAACTCCATTTGGCTCACTAACTTCACACACCATCAGGCTTCCAAGCAGCTCTCAAGGAAACTCAGTTTTCACACTCTATGCTTAGTGCCCTTTGAGTGCATTATCTAGGAATGAACCTGGTAGAGCATCCCACACAAACGAATGCTCCACATGCGGGTTTCACATGCCACCAACTCCACATTCACAGGCAACTTCAGCGCCACAGCCGTTTTCAGATAGCCCTCACTGCAAAGGCTCTAGACGCAAATATTGGTGTGAGAGCTAATTCAATCAAAGAAACACTGCATGTTGGTGAAGGGCATATTGAAGAAGGATCAGCCAAGTGGTTCTTGTGGGAGAACAACTCCATTTGGCTCACTAACTTCACACACCATCAGGCTTCCAAGCAGCTCTCAAGGAAACTCAGTTTTCACACTCTATGCTTAGTGCCCTTTGAGTGCATTATCTAGGAATGAACCTGGTAGAGCATCCCACACAAACGAATGCTCCACATGCGGGTTTCACATGCCACCAACTCCACATTCACAGGCAACATCAGCGCCACAGCCGTTTCCAGATAGCCCTCAATGCAAAGGCTCTAGACGCAAATATTGGTGTGAGAGCTAATTCAATCAAGGAAACACTGCATGTTGGTGAAGGGCATATTGAAGAAGGATCAGCCAAGTGGTTCTTGTGGGAGAACAACTCCATTTGGCTCACTAACTTCACACACCATCAGGCTTCCAAGCAGCTCTCAAGGAAACTCAGTTTTCACACTCTATGCTTAGTGCCCTTTGAGTGCATTATCTAGGAATGAACCTGGTAGAGCATCCCACACAAACGAATGGGCTCCACATGCGGGTTTCACATGCCACCAACTCCACATTCACAGGCAACTTCAGCGCCACAGCCATTTTCAGATAGCCCTCAATGCAAAGGCTCTAGACGCAAATATTGGTGTGAGAGCTAATTCAATCAAGGAAACACTGCATGTTGGTGAAGGGCATATTGAAGAAGGATCAGCCGAGTGGTTCTTGTGGGAGAACAACTCCATTTGGCTCACTAACTTCACACACCATCAGGCTTCCAAGCAGCTCTCAAGGAAACTCAGTTTTCACACTCTATGCTTAGTGCCCTTTGAGTGCATTATCTAGGAATGAACCTGGTAGAGCATCCCACACAAACGAATGCTCCACATGCGGGTTTCACATGCCACCAACTCCACATTCACAGGCAACTTCAGCGCCACAGCCGTTTTCAGATAGCCCTCATTGCAAAGGCTCTAGACGCAAATATTGGTGTGAGAGCTAATTCAATCAAGGAAACACTGCATGTTGGTGAAGGGCATATTGAAGAAGGATCAGCCGAGTGGTTCTTGTGGGAGAACAACTCCATTTGGCTCACTAACTTCACACACCATCAGGCTTCCAAGCAGCTCTCAAGGAAACTCAGTTTTCACACTCTATGCTTAGTGCCCTTTGAGTGCATTATCTAGGAATGAACCTGGTAGAGCATCCCACACAAACGAATGCTCCACATGCGGGTTTCACATGCCACCAACTCCACATTCACAGGCAACTTCAGCGCCACAGCCGTTTTCAGATAGCCCTCAATGCAAAGGCTCTAGACGCAAATATTGGTGTGAGAGCTAATTCAATCAAGGAAACACTGCATGTTGGTGAAGGGCATATTGAAGAAGGATCAGCCGAGTGGTTCTTGTGGGAGAACAACTCCATTTGGCTCACTAACTTCACACACCATCAGGCTTCCAAGCAGCTCTCAAGGAAACTCAGTTTTCACACTCTATGCTTAGTGCCCTTTGAGTGCATTATCTAGGAATGAACCTGGTAGAGCATCCCACACAAACGAATGCTCCACATGCGGGTTTCACATGCCACCAACTCCACATTCACAGGCAACTTCAGCGCCACAGCCGTTTTCAGATAGCCCTCAATGCAAAGGCTCTAGACGCAAATATTGGTGTGAGAGCTAATTCAATCAAGGAAACACTGCATGTTGGTGAAGGGCATATTGAAGAAGGATCAGCCGAGTGGTTCTTGTGGGAGAACAACTCCATTTGGCTCACTAACTTCACACACCATCAGGCTTCCAAGCAGCTCTCAAGGAAACTCAGTTTTCACACTCTATGCTTAGTGCCCTTTGAGTGCATTATCTAGGAATGAACCTGGTAGAGCATCCCACACAAAACGAATGCTCCACATGCGGGTTTCACATGCCACCAACTCCACATTCACAGGCAACTTCAGCGCCACAGCCGTTTTCAGATAGCCCTCAATGCAAAGGCTCTAGACGCAAATATTGGTGTGAGAGCTAATTCAATCAAGGAAACACTGCATGTTGGTGAAGGGCATATTGAAGAAGGATCAGCCGAGTGGTTCTTGTGGGAGAACAACTCCATTTGGCTCACTAACTTCACACACCATCAGGCTTCCAAGCAGCTCTCAAGGAAACTCAGTTTTCACACTCTATGCTTAGTGCCCTTTGAGTGCATTATCTAGGAATGAACCTGGTAGAGCATCCCACACAAACGAATGCTCCACATGCGGGTTTCACATGCCACCAACTCCACATTCACAGGCAACTTCAGCGCCACAGCCGTTTTCAGATAGCCCTCAATGCAAAGGCTCTAGACGCAAATATTGGTGTGAGAGCTAATTCAATCAAGGAAACACTGCATGTTGGTGAAGGGCATATTGAAGAAGGATCAGCCGAGTGGTTCTTGTGGGAGAACAACTCCATTTGGCTCACTAACTTCACACACCATCAGGCTTCCAAGCAGCTCTCAAGGAAACTCAGTTTTCACACTCTATGCTTAGTGCCCTTTGAGTGCATTATCTAGGAATGAACCTGGTAGAGCATCCCACACAAACGAATGCTCCACATGCGGGTTTCACATGCCACCAACTCCACATTCACAGGCAACTTCAGCGCCACAGCCGTTTTCAGATAGCCCTCAATGCAAAGGCTCTAGACGCAAATATTGGTGTGAGAGCTAATTCAATCAAGGAAACACTGCATGTTGGTGAAGGGCATATTGAAGAAGGATCAGCCGAGTGGTTCTTGTGGGAGAACAACTCCATTTGGCTCACTAACTTCACACACCATCAGGCTTCCAAGCAGCTCTCAAGGAAACTCAGTTTTCACACTCTATGCTTAGTGCCCTTTGAGTGCATTATCTAGGAATGAACCTGGTAGAGCATCCCACACAAACGAATGCTCCACATGCGGGTTTCACATGCCACCAACTCCACATTCACAGGCAACTTCAGCGCCACAGCCGTTTTCAGATAGCCCTCAATGCAAAGGCTCTAGACGCAAATATTGGTGTGAGAGCTAATTCAATCAAGGAAACACTGCATGTTGGTGAAGGGCATATTGAAGAAGGATCAGCCGAGTGGTTCTTGTGGGAGAACAACTCCATTTGGCTCACTAACTTCACACACCATCAGGCTTCCAAGCAGCTCTCAAGGAAACTCAGTTTTCACACTCTATGCTTAGTGCCCTTTGAGTGCATTATCTAGGAATGAACCTGGTAGAGCATCCCACACAAACGAATGCTCCACATGCGGGTTTCACATGCCACCAACTCCACATTCACAGGCAACTTCAGCGCCACAGCCGTTTTCAGATAGCCCTCAATGCAAAGGCTCTAGACGCAAATATTGGTGTGAGAGCTAATTCAATCAAGGAAACACTGCATGTTGGTGAAGGGCATATTGAAGAAGGATCAGCCGAGTGGTTCTTGTGGGAGAACAACTCCATTTGGCTCACTAACTTCACACACCATCAGGCTTCCAAGCAGCTCTCAAGGAAACTCAGTTTTCACACTCTATGCTTAGTGCCCTTTGAGTGCATTATCTAGGAATGAACCTGGTAGAGCATCCCACACAAACGAATGCTCCACATGCGGGTTTCACATGCCACCAACTCCACATTCACAGGCAACTTCAGCGCCACAGCCGTTTTCAGATAGCCCTCAATGCAAAGGCTCTAGACGCAAATATTGGTGTGAGAGCTAATTCAATCAAGGAAACACTGCATGTTGGTGAAGGGCATATTGAAGAAGGATCAGCCGAGTGGTTCTTGTGGGAGAACAACTCCATTTGGCTCACTAACTTCACACACCATCAGGCTTCCAAGCAGCTCTCAAGGAAACTCAGTTTTCACACTCTATGCTTAGTGCCCTTTGAGTGCATTATCTAGGAATGAACCTGGTAGAGCATCCCACACAAACGAATGCTCCACATGCGGGTTTCACATGCCACCAACTCCACATTCACAGGCAACTTCAGCGCCACAGCCGTTTTCAGATAGCCCTCAATGCAAAGGCTCTAGACGCAAATATTGGTGTGAGAGCTAATTCAATCAAGGAAACACTGCATGTTGGTGAAGGGCATATTGAAGAAGGATCAGCCGAGTGGTTCTTGTGGGAGAACAACTCCATTTGGCTCACTAACTTCACACACCATCAGGCTTCCAAGCAGCTCTCAAGGAAACTCAGTTTTCACACTCTATGCTTAGTGCCCTTTGAGTGCATTATCTAGGAATGAACCTGGTAGAGCATCCCACACAAACGAATGCTCCACATGCGGGTTTCACATGCCACCAACTCCACATTCACAGGCAACTTCAGCGCCACAGCCGTTTTCAGATAGCCCTCAATGCAAAGGCTCTAGACGCAAATATTGGTGTGAGAGCTAATTCAATCAAGGAAACACTGCATGTTGGTGAAGGGCATATTGAAGAAGGATCAGCCGAGTGGTTCTTGTGGGAGAACAACTCCATTTGGCTCACTAACTTCAACACACCATCAGGCTTCCAAGCAGCTCTCAAGGAAACTCAGTTTTCACACTCTATGCTTAGTGCCCTTTGAGTGCATTATCTAGGAATGAACCTGGTAGAGCATCCCACACAAACGAATGCTCCACATGCGGGTTTCACATGCCACCAACTCCACATTCACAGGCAACTTCAGCGCCACAGCCGTTTTCAGATAGCCCTCAATGCAAAGGCTCTAGACGCAAATATTGGTGTGAGAGCTAATTCAATCAAGGAAACACTGCATGTTGGTGAAGGGCATATTGAAGAAGGATCAGCCGAGTGGTTCTTGTGGGAGAACAACTCCATTTGGCTCACTAACTTCACACACCATCAGGCTTCCAAGCAGTTCTTAAGGAAACTCAGTTTTCACACTCTATGCTTAGTGCCCTTTGAGTGCATTATCTAGGAATGAACCTGGTAGAGCATCCCACACAAACAAATGCTCCACATGCGGGTTTCACATGCCACCAACTCCACATTCACAGGCAACTTCAGCGCCACAGCCGTTTTCAGATAGCCCTCAATGCAAAGGCTCTAGACGCAAATATTGGTGTGAGAGCTAATTCAATCAAGGAAACACTGCATGTTGGTGAAGGGCATATTGAAGAAGGATCAGCCGAGTGGTTCTTGTGGGAGAACAACTCCATTTGGCTCACTAACTTCACACACCATCAGGCTTCCAAGCAGCTCTCAAGGAAACTCAGTTTTCACACTCTATGCTTAGTGCCCTTTGAGTGCATTATCTAGGAATGAACCTGGTAGAGCATCCCACACAAACGAATGCTCCACATGCGGGTTTCACATGCCACCAACTCCACATTCACAGGCAACTTCAGCGCCACAGCCGTTTTCAGATAGCCCTCACTGCAAAGGCTCTAGACGCAAATATTGGTGTGAGAGCTAATTCAATCAAGGAAACACTGCATGTTGGTGAAGGGCATATTGAAGAAGGATCAGCCGAGTGGTTCTTGTGGGAGAACAACTCCATTTGGCTCACTAACTTCACACACCATCAGGCTTCCAAGCAGCTCTCAAGGAAACTCAGTTTTCACACTCTATGCTTAGTGCCCTTTGAGTGCATTATCTAGGAATGAACCTGGTAGAGCATCCCACACAAACGAATGTTCCACATGCGGGTTTCACATGCCACCAACTCCACATTCACAGGCAACTTCAGCGCCACAGCCGTTTTCAGATAGC
>NW_026700806.1:22500-27500 GCF_030435755.1 Ochotona princeps | reverse complement strand
TGCTGGACTAATTCGCAAGCAGCCCGGGCGGGAAAAGGCTGTGGGCAGCATTGTACTGCCCCAGGTGGGGCCAGCAGAAGCAGGTCATTACTCAACGTTGAGCCCAGCTTCCCCTGGTGAAACGAGTGTTCCTTTCTTTCTGAAGCAAGGGGAAAAAGAAATGCATAAGTCAATGAAAAACTGAAATTTAAGTTGAAACAATTTTTAGAAAGACTCCCCAACTATACAGAAAGAAAGAAAAGACAAGGAAAGAAAGAAAGGAAGGAAGAAAGAAAGAAAGAAAGAAAGAAAGAAAGAAAGAAAGAAAGAAAGAAAGAAAGAAAGAAAGAAAGAAAGAATTTTTAAAAGAGAGAAACAACGCTGAACAAGTGCATAGGACGGATGGAATTCAGATTCCTTAGGAAGGATTCTAGCACTGTAGTCCAATGGGGAAAATGTGTGGAGGGGTGGGAGTTGGGGTGGTGGGGAAGAAAAGAAGAAAGTCAGTTAGCATTGAACATCTAAACGGGGTGGGAGGAGAAGCGGTGCCGAGATGGCAAGGAGGGAGCCAAGAGAGTGGGGGGAGGGGTAGGGAAGGTCAGGTTTCAGAAGGCTGAGAGGATGCAGACAATCAATAGGTCAAGAGTGACACCTGCTGGCAAATAGCGTGTGTCAATTGCCGCCGGGCAGCTGGTCGACCACCGCCGAGAGACTAAGTGCACCTGGCCGTCCTGAGCTGAGAGACCAAATGCAACTGGTCGACCTCGGCTGAGACCAAATGCAACTGGTCGACCTCCGCTGAGACCAAAAGCAACTGGTCGACCTCCGCTGAGACCAAATGCAACTGGTCGACCTCCGCTGAGACCAAAAGCAACTGGTCGACCTGAGCTGAGAGAGCAAATGCAACTGGTCGACCTCGGCTGAGACCAAATGCAACTGGTCGACCTCCGCTGAGACCAAAAGCAACTGGTCGACCTCCGCTGAGACCAAATGCAACTGGTCGACCTCCGCTGAGAGACTAAGTGCAACTGGTCGACCTGAGCTGAGAGACTAAGTGCAACCAGGCAGCTGGTCGACTGCCTTCCTTGGAAAAGAAAGGGTTAGGGTGGGAGGGAGAGAGGGAGAAAGAGAGAAGGAGGGAGAGAGGGAGAGAGGGGCAGAGAGAGAGAGAGAGAGAGAGAGAGAGAATCTTCCACCACTTCACCAGTCAGTTCAGGACTTTGTCCCCAAAATGCAGGCCTAGAGAACTCAGAACGTTGGTGAACACAGCATTCCAGAGAGTATAGAATACTGGTCCTCAGTGCCACGCAGCTCTGTTTAGCATACAAACAGGGTTTTCAACAGCTTTTGCCTCAAACCTGTGTGTGTGTGTGTGTGTGTGTGTGTGTGTGTGTAAAAACTGAACGTTTCTGACTTCATGTGCACAGAACCTCAACAAAACAACTAAACCAATGGGCATCGGAGTCCCATCTGGAGGTGTTCACATTGCATTTTGACAAGATACTGAGCCAAATCTCAGAGAGAGAAGTGAGGAGAAAAATCAATCAATAATGATAAATAGGTGGTAATAACTCACGAATGTAAAATCGAATGATCTGTATTCTGGGAGTGAGTGAGTGGAATTTACCAACAGTGTCTGGTACACCATTGTATCTGGATAGGCAATGATGGAGAGCGGTGGGGGTGGTGATGGTGGTGGAGGGTGGGGGAGAGAGATGTCATTTCCAGTGTTCTCCAACCTATGGGAAACTTGTAGGGAAAGTAGCATGCTGCCTAACTCTAACCCTAACCCTAAACCCTAACCCTAACCCCTAAACCCTAACGCTTACCCTAACCCTAACCCCTAACCCTAACCCTAACCTTAACCCTAACCCCTAACCCCTGACCCTGACTCCTAACCCTAACCCCTAACCCTAACCCCTGACCCTAACCCCTGACCCTGACTCCTAACCCCAACCCCCAATCGTAACACTAACCCCTAACCCTAACCCTAACCCTAACCCTAAACCCTAAACCCTAACCCTAACCCTAATCCTAACCCCTAACCCTGACTCCTAACCCCTAACCCTGACTCCTAACCCCAACCCCTAACCCTAAACCCTTTGCCTAACCCTAACCCCTAACCCCTAAACCCCATCCCCTAACCCTGACTCCTAACCCCAACCCCTAACCCTAACCCCTAATCCTAACCCCTAACCCCTAACCCTAACCCTAACCCTAACCCCTAACCCCTAACCCTAACCCTAACCCAACCCCTAACCCCTAACCCTGACTCCTAACCCCAACCCCTAACCCTTATTCTAACCCCTAACCCTAACCCCTTACCCTAAGCCCAGCAGCTCCCCCCCACCTCTTTCCTGGATATCTTTTCGAGTCTGATACGCGACACGGCACACCTGAGCAGCTTGGTGGTTTAGTGCTGGACTAATTCGCAAGCAGCCCGGGCGGGAAAAGGCTGTGGGCAGCATTGTACTGCCCCAGGTGGGGCCAGCAGAAGCAGGTCATTACTCAACGTTGAGCCCAGCTTCCCCTGGTGAAACGAGTGTTCCTTTCTTTCTGAAGCAAGGGGAAAAAGAAATGCATAAGTCAATGAAAAACTGAAATTTAAGTTGAAACAATTTTTAGAAAGACTCCCCAACTATACAGAAAGAAAGAAAAGACAAGGAAAGAAAGAAAGGAAGGAAGAAAGAAAGAAAGAAAGAAAGAAAGAAAGAAAGAAAGAAAGAAAGAAAGAAAGAAAGAAAGAAAGAAAGAATTTTTAAAAGAGAGAAACAACGCTGAACAAGTGCATAGGACGGATGGAATTCAGATTCCTTAGGAAGGATTCTAGCACTGTAGTCCAATGGGGAAAATGTGTGGAGGGGTGGGAGTTGGGGTGGTGGGGAAGAAAAGAAGAAAGTCAGTTAGCATTGAACATCTAAACGGGGTGGGAGGAGAAGCGGTGCCGAGATGGCAAGGAGGGAGCCAAGAGAGTGGGGGGAGGGGTAGGGAAGGTCAGGTTTCAGAAGGCTGAGAGGATGCAGACAATCAATAGGTCAAGAGTGACACCTGCTGGCAAATAGCGTGTGTCAATTGCCGCCGGGCAGCTGGTCGACCACCGCCGAGAGACTAAGTGCACCTGGCCGTCCTGAGCTGAGAGACCAAATGCAACTGGTCGACCTCGGCTGAGACCAAATGCAACTGGTCGACCTCCGCTGAGACCAAAAGCAACTGGTCGACCTCCGCTGAGACCAAATGCAACTGGTCGACCTCCGCTGAGACCAAAAGCAACTGGTCGACCTGAGCTGAGAGAGCAAATGCAACTGGTCGACCTCGGCTGAGACCAAATGCAACTGGTCGACCTCCGCTGAGACCAAAAGCAACTGGTCGACCTCCGCTGAGACCAAATGCAACTGGTCGACCTCCGCTGAGAGACTAAGTGCAACTGGTCGACCTGAGCTGAGAGACTAAGTGCAACCAGGCAGCTGGTCGACTGCCTTCCTTGGAAAAGAAAGGGTTAGGGTGGGAGGGAGAGAGGGAGAAAGAGAGAAGGAGGGAGAGAGGGAGAGAGGGGCAGAGAGAGAGAGAGAGAGAGAGAATCTTCCACCACTTCACCAGTCAGTTCAGGACTTTGTCCCCAAAATGCAGGCCTAGAGAACTCAGAACGTTGGTGAACACAGCATTCCAGAGAGTATAGAATACTGGTCCTCAGTGCCACGCAGCTCTGTTTAGCATACAAACAGGGTTTTCAACAGCTTTTGCCTCAAACCTGTGTGTGTGTGTGTGTGTGTGTGTGTGTGTGTGTGTAAAAACTGAACGTTTCTGACTTCATGTGCACAGAACCTCAACAAAACAACTAAACCAATGGGCATCGGAGTCCCATCTGGAGGTGTTCACATTGCATTTTGACAAGATACTGAGCCAAATCTCAGAGAGAGAAGTGAGGAGAAAAATCAATCAATAATGATAAATAGGTGGTAATAACTCACGAATGTAAAATCGAATGATCTGTATTCTGGGAGTGAGTGAGTGGAATTTACCAACAGTGTCTGGTACACCATTGTATCTGGATAGGCAATGATGGAGAGCGGTGGGGGTGGTGATGGTGGTGGAGGGTGGGGGAGAGAGATGTCATTTCCAGTGTTCTCCAACCTATGGGAAAATTGTAGGGAAAGTAGCATGCTGCCTAACTCTAACCCTAACCCTAAACCCTAACCCTAACCCCTAAACCCTAACGCTTACCCTAACCCCTAACCCCTAACCCTAACCCTAACCTTAACCCTAACCCCTAACCCCTGACCCTGACTCCTAACCCTAACCCCTAACCCTAACCCCTGACCCTAACCCCTGACCCTGACTCCTAACCCCAACCCCCAATCGTAACACTAACCCCTAACCCTAACCCTAACCCTAAACCCTAAACCCTAACCCTAACCCTAATCCTAACCCCTAACCCTGACTCCTAACCCCTAACCCTGACTCCTAACCCCAACCCCTAACCCTAAACCCTTTGCCTAACCCTAACCCCTAACCCCTAAACCCCATCCCCTAACCCTGACTCCTAACCCCAACCCCTAACCCTAACCCCTAATCCTAACCCCTAACCCCTAACCCTAACCCTAACCCTAACCCCTAACCCCTAACCCTAACCCTAACCCAACCCCTAACCCCTAACCCTGACTCCTAACCCCAACCCCTAACCCTTATTCTAACCCCTAACCCTAACCCCTTACCCTAAGCCCAGCAGCTCCCCCCCACCTCTTTCCTGGATATCTTTTCGAGTCTGATACGCGACACGGCACACCTGAGCAGCTTGGTGGTTTAGTGCTGGACTAATTCGCAAGCAGCCCGGGCGGGAAAAGGCTGTGGGCAGCATTGTACTGCCCCAGGTGGGGCCAGCAGAAGCAGGTCATTACTCAACGTTGAGCCCAGCTTCCCCTGGTGAAACGAGTGTTCCTTTCTTTCTGAAGCAAGGGGAAAAAGAAATGCATAAGTCAATGAAAAACTGAAATTTAAGTTGAAACAATTTTTAGAAAGACTCC
>NW_026700806.1:0-5000 GCF_030435755.1 Ochotona princeps | reverse complement strand
ACTCCTAACCCCAACCCCCAATCGTAACACTAACCCCTAACCCTAACCCTAACCCTAACCCTAAACCCTAAACCCTAACCCTAACCCTAATCCTAACCCCTAACCCTGACTCCTAACCCCTAACCCTGACTCCTAACCCCAACCCCTAACCCTAAACCCTTTGCCTAACCCTAACCCCTAACCCCTAAACCCCATCCCCTAACCCTGACTCCTAACCCCAACCCCTAACCCTAACCCCTAATCCTAACCCCTAACCCCTAACCCTAACCCTAACCCTAACCCCTAACCCCTAACCCTAACCCTAACCCAACCCCTAACCCCTAACCCTGACTCCTAACCCCAACCCCTAACCCTTATTCTAACCCCTAACCCTAACCCCTTACCCTAAGCCCAGCAGCTCCCCCCCACCTCTTTCCTGGATATCTTTTCGAGTCTGATACGCGACACGGCACACCTGAGCAGCTTGGTGGTTTAGTGCTGGACTAATTCGCAAGCAGCCCGGGCGGGAAAAGGCTGTGGGCAGCATTGTACTGCCCCAGGTGGGGCCAGCAGAAGCAGGTCATTACTCAACGTTGAGCCCAGCTTCCCCTGGTGAAACGAGTGTTCCTTTCTTTCTGAAGCAAGGGGAAAAAGAAATGCATAAGTCAATGAAAAACTGAAATTTAAGTTGAAACAATTTTTAGAAAGACTCCCCAACTATACAGAAAGAAAGAAAAGACAAGGAAAGAAAGAAAGGAAGGAAGAAAGAAAGAAAGAAAGAAAGAAAGAAAGAAAGAAAGAAAGAAAGAAAGAAAGAATTTTTAAAAGAGAGAAACAACGCTGAACAAGTGCATAGGACGGATGGAATTCAGATTCCTTAGGAAGGATTCTAGCACTGTAGTCCAATGGGGAAAATGTGTGGAGGGGTGGGAGTTGGGGTGGTGGGGAAGAAAAGAAGAAAGTCAGTTAGCATTGAACATCTAAACGGGGTGGGAGGAGAAGCGGTGCCGAGATGGCAAGGAGGGAGCCAAGAGAGTGGGGGGAGGGGTAGGGAAGGTCAGGTTTCAGAAGGCTGAGAGGATGCAGACAATCAATAGGTCAAGAGTGACACCTGCTGGCAAATAGCGTGTGTCAATTGCCGCCGGGCAGCTGGTCGACCACCGCCGAGAGACTAAGTGCAACTGGCCGACCTGAGCTGAGAGACCAAATGCAACTGGTCGACCTCCGCTGAGACCAAATGCAACTGGTCGACCTCCGCTGAGACCAAATGCAACTGGTCGACCTCCGCTGAGAGACTAAGTGCAACTGGTCGACCTGAGCTGAGAGACTAAGTGCAACCAGGCAGCTGGTCGACTGCCTTCCTTGGAAAAGAAAGGGTTAGGGTGGGAGGGAGAGAGGGAGAAAGAGAGAAGGAGGGAGAGAGGGAGAGAGGGGCAGAGAGAGAGAGAGAGAGAGAGAGAGAGAATCTTCCACCACTTCACCAGTCAGTTCAGGACTTTGTCCCCAAAATGCAGGCCTAGAGAACTCAGAACGTTGGTGAACACAGCATTCCAGAGAGTATAGAATACTGGTCCTCAGTGCCACGCAGCTCTGTTTAGCATACAAACAGGGTTTTCAACAGCTTTTGCCTCAAACCTGTGTGTGTGTGTGTGTGTGTGTGTGTGTGTGTGTGTGTGTGTAAAAACTGAACGTTTCTGACTTCATGTGCACAGAACCTCAACAAAACAACTAAACCAATGGGCATCGGAGTCCCATCTGGAGGTGTTCACATTGCATTTTGACAAGATACTGAGCCAAATCTCAGAGAGAGAAGTGAGGAGAAAAATCAATCAATAATGATAAATAGGTGGTAATAACTCACGAATGTAAAATCGAATGATCTGTATTCTGGGAGTGAGTGAGTGGAATTTACCAACAGTGTCTGGTACACCATTGTATCTGGATAGGCAATGATGGAGAGCGGTGGGGGTGGTGATGGTGGTGGAGGGTGGGGGAGAGAGATGTCATTTCCAGTGTTCTCCAACCTATGGGAAACTTGTAGGGAAAGTAGCATGCTGCCTAACTCTAACCCTAACCCTAAACCCTAACCCTAACCCCTAAACCCTAACGCTTACCCTAACCCTAACCCCTAACCCTAACCCTAAACTTAACCCTAACCCCTAACCCCTGACCCTGACTCCTAACCCTAACCCCTAACCCTAACCCCTGACCCTAACCCCTGACCCTGACTCCTAACCCCAACCCCCAATCGTAACACTAACCCCTAACCCTAACCCTAACCCTAACCCTAAACCCTAAACCCTAACCCTAACCCTAATCCTAACCCCTAACCCTGACTCCTAACCCCTAACCCTGACTCCTAACCCCAACCCCTAACCCTAAACCCTTTGCCTAACCCTAACCCCTAACCCCTAAACCCCATCCCCTAACCCTGACTCCTAACCCCAACCCCTAACCCTAACCCCTAATCCTAACCCCTAACCCCTAACCCTAACCCTAACCCTAACCCCTAACCCCTAACCCTAACCCTAACCCAACCCCTAACCCCTAACCCTGACTCCTAACCCCAACCCCTAACCCTTATTCTAACCCCTAACCCTAACCCCTTACCCTAAGCCCAGCAGCTCCCCCCCACCTCTTTCCTGGATATCTTTTCGAGTCTGATACGCGACACGGCACACCTGAGCAGCTTGGTGGTTTAGTGCTGGACTAATTCGCAAGCAGCCCGGGCGGGAAAAGGCTGTGGGCAGCATTGTACTGCCCCAGGTGGGGCCAGCAGAAGCAGGTCATTACTCAACGTTGAGCCCAGCTTCCCCTGGTGAAACGAGTGTTCCTTTCTTTCTGAAGCAAGGGGAAAAAGAAATGCATAAGTCAATGAAAAACTGAAATTTAAGTTGAAACAATTTTTAGAAAGACTCCCCAACTATACAGAAAGAAAGAAAAGACAAGGAAAGAAAGAAAGGAAGGAAGAAAGAAAGAAAGAAAGAAAGAAAGAAAGAAAGAAAGAAAGAAAGAATTTTTAAAAGAGAGAAACAACGCTGAACAAGTGCATAGGACGGATGGAATTCAGATTCCTTAGGAAGGATTCTAGCACTGTAGTCCAATGGGGAAAATGTGTGGAGGGGTGGGAGTTGGGGTGGTGGGGAAGAAAAGAAGAAAGTCAGTTAGCATTGAACATCTAAACGGGGTGGGAGGAGAAGCGGTGCCGAGATGGCAAGGAGGGAGCCAAGAGAGTGGGGGGAGGGGTAGGGAAGGTCAGGTTTCAGAAGGCTGAGAGGATGCAGACAATCAATAGGTCAAGAGTGACACCTGCTGGCAAATAGCGTGTGTCAATTGCCGCCGGGCAGCTGGTCGACCACCGCCGAGAGACTAAGTGCAACTGGCCGACCTGAGCTGAGAGACCAAATGCAACTGGTCGACCTCCGCTGAGACCAAATGCAACTGGTCGACCTCCGCTGAGACCAAATGCAACTGGTCGACCTCCGCTGAGAGACTAAGTGCAACTGGTCGACCTGAGCTGAGAGACTAAGTGCAACCAGGCAGCTGGTCGACTGCCTTCCTTGGAAAAGAAAGGGTTAGGGTGGGAGGGAGAGAGGGAGAAAGAGAGAAGGAGGGAGAGAGGGAGAGAGGGGCAGAGAGAGAGAGAGAGAGAGAGAGAGAGAATCTTCCACCACTTCACCAGTCAGTTCAGGACTTTGTCCCCAAAATGCAGGCCTAGAGAACTCAGAACGTTGGTGAACACAGCATTCCAGAGAGTATAGAATACTGGTCCTCAGTGCCACGCAGCTCTGTTTAGCATACAAACAGGGTTTTCAACAGCTTTTGCCTCAAACCTGTGTGTGTGTGTGTGTGTGTGTGTGTGTGTGTGTGTGTGTGTAAAAACTGAACGTTTCTGACTTCATGTGCACAGAACCTCAACAAAACAACTAAACCAATGGGCATCGGAGTCCCATCTGGAGGTGTTCACATTGCATTTTGACAAGATACTGAGCCAAATCTCAGAGAGAGAAGTGAGGAGAAAAATCAATCAATAATGATAAATAGGTGGTAATAACTCACGAATGTAAAATCGAATGATCTGTATTCTGGGAGTGAGTGAGTGGAATTTACCAACAGTGTCTGGTACACCATTGTATCTGGATAGGCAATGATGGAGAGCGGTGGGGGTGGTGATGGTGGTGGAGGGTGGGGGAGAGAGATGTCATTTCCAGTGTTCTCCAACCTATGGGAAACTTGTAGGGAAAGTAGCATGCTGCCTAACTCTAACCCTAACCCTAAACCCTAACCCTAACCCCTAAACCCTAACGCTTACCCTAACCCTAACCCCTAACCCTAACCCTAAACTTAACCCTAACCCCTAACCCCTGACCCTGACTCCTAACCCTAACCCCTAACCCTAACCCCTGACCCTAACCCCTGACCCTGACTCCTAACCCCAACCCCCAATCGTAACACTAACCCCTAACCCTAACCCTAACCCTAACCCTAAACCCTAAACCCTAACCCTAACCCTAATCCTAACCCCTAACCCTGACTCCTAACCCCTAACCCTGACTCCTAACCCCAACCCCTAACCCTAAACCCTTTGCCTAACCCTAACCCCTAACCCCTAAACCCCATCCCCTAACCCTGACTCCTAACCCCAACCCCTAACCCTAACCCCTAATCCTAACCCCTAACCCCTAACCCTAACCCTAACCCTAACCCCTAACCCCTAACCCTAACCCTAACCCAACCCCTAACCCCTAACCCTGACTCCTAACCCCAACCCCTAACCCTTATTCTAACCCCTAACCCTAACCCCTTACCCTAAGCCCAGCAGCTCCCCCCCACCTCTTTCCTGGATATCTTTTCGAGTCTGATACGCGACACGGCACACCTGAGCAGCTTGGTGGTTTAGTGCTGGACTAATTCGCAAGCAGCCCGGGCGGGAAAAGGCTGTGGGCAGCATTGTACTGCCCCAGGTGGGGCCAGCAGAAGCAGGTCATTACTCAACGTTGAGCCCAGCTTCCCCTGGTGAA